>NC_135482.1:162495051-162798081 GCF_052094955.1 Ictidomys tridecemlineatus
GATACTACTTAAGAAAAGAGATAAGGTAATCCACAAAAAAAGGCAAGAGAACTGTGTCCTAAGTGCTCAATTCTGGGGATCAAATGCTAAAAAAAATTCTTCATTGCTATGGTAGCTGCTGTTGCTTCAGCTAACCAACCTGTAACTGTAGATAGTCTGATAGAAAGATAAGGAATTCCCTGGTAAACTTAATCAGTTCAGATCAATCTCAACATTCATTCTCAATAACACGTTCTTTTATCTGAATTACCTGGATAACCATTCCTATGCCCACACATATTTATTCACCAAATAATTTTGTTTTGATAAATATAATTGCATTTCAACTAAAATGTGTTGTTTATTTGTAATGGGTTTATTTTTTAAGTAAAACTTTTAATTTCAGAATGATTTTAGATTCATAATAAGATTACAAAGATAGTACAGAAAGTTTTCTAGAATATCCCTCACTCAATTTGCCTGAATATCAACATTATATAATAGTAACTTTGTTAAAATTTAGAAACCCATATTAGTACTATTACTATTAGTACTATGAATATTAACTACATTCCAGACATCATTTGGATTTCACCAGTTTTTCTGCTAATGTCCTTCTCCTGCTCCAAGATCTCATCCAGGATACCATATTGCATTTAGTTTTCAAGTCTCCTGAGTCTCTTCTGGTCTGTGACAGTTATTCAGTCTTTCCTTATTTTTCATAATCTTAACAGTTTTGAAGAGTACTGGTGATGTATTTTGTAGAATGTCTTTCAACTTGCCTTTTTTTTTTTTTTTGGTACCAGGGATTGAACTCAAGGGCACTCAACCACTGAACCACATCCCCAACCCTATTTTGTATTTTATTTAGAGACAGGGTCCCACTGAGAATTGCTTAGCATTTCTCAGTTGCTGACGCTGGCTTTGAACTCGAGATTCTCCTGTCTCAGCCTCCTGAAACCGCTGGGATTACAGGCATCACCAAGTCTGGCTCAATTTGCATTTATATGATAGTTTCTCATCATTAAATTGGAGTTACAGGCCTTGCGGGTACATGATAGCAACCTGACATATAATTGGTGATATTACTTGATCACTGGGTCAAGGGGAGCATTGCCAAGTTTCTCTATAAAGTTACCATTTTTTTTTCCCTCTCCATACTCTATTTTTTGAAAGTAAGTCACTAGGATCAGCCCACACTCAAGGGAACTAAGTACCAAGAGGAGGAAGTACCCACTTCTATTATTTGAAATTCTTCTTTGGGGAAGACTGGCCACTTCTTTCATTTATTTGTTTATTCCATCATGCATTTACCTCAGTATGGCCTCATATATTTATTCCATACTCCAGGTGGTAACTTAATACCATGCTACTTCCTTTGTTGCTCAGACGCTTCCAATTTGGGCTATGGGCAGCTTTTTCACGTTGGCTCCTGTGTCCCTTTCACATGCTTCCATTCTTGACATACTTAGCACTTCCTTGCTTTCTAGAAGAGATGCCCTGAGTTCATCCTGCATTTTATCCCAGAAATAACCCACGTTTTAGCTATTTCTAACAGATAAAGAAAGTTGATTAGTTGCTTCAAGTTTTAAACAGTCACCACATGACTCAGCACATTCCTTCCTAAGAGAATTGAAGGTATATGTCTACACAAAAACTTGTATATGAGTGTTTACAGCCACATTAACATAAGATCCAAAAAAATAGAAACAGTCCCGATTTCCACCATATTATGAATAGAGAAACACTTTCTAGTATAACCTCTACAATGAAATAGTATTCATCCATAAAAAAGAATAACGTGTACAAACCTTGAAAAATTCAGTCGACGCAAAAGAGGTCCTTCGCAAAAGGGCCACGTGTTGTCTAATTCCATTTTTATGAAACGTCCAGTATAAGCAAGTCTGTAGACACAGAAAGATGAGTCATTTCCAGGCGCTATAGGGAGGGAAGAATAGGAAATGACTACTTATGGGCACAGTTTCTTTTAGGAGTGATGAAAATATCCTAAAATTAGTGGTGATAATGACACATATCTGTAAATACACTAAGAACCACTGCACTGCATACTTTAAAAGGGCCAATTTTATGACATTTGAATCATATTTCGTTAAAGCTATTATGCTTTAAAAGAAAATAATAAAGCACTTTATATGATCATCCTTTGCACATCCTTTTCATCAGGGTATAAATGCTCTTATATTTTCAAGCTTAAAAATCTTTAAAATATCAAATGAACAATCCTGATGGCTACTATTAATGTGACACCCACTGTATATACCAAGCTGTGCCACATGAAATTGCAGATATTTTAATGTCTGAGCAGTAAAATGGCAATTTCATATAACTGAATCTAACTCAACGTTTAGACCCTAGAATATACTACACATAGTTTCAGAATTGTACCATCAGCTAGGAAATAGACACGAGGAGACTGAGTTGTCTAAAGTCATAGAACATATACTTGGTAGAGCTAGAATTCAAATCCTGACCTGTCTGCAGTATTTTTCAAAATTGCCACTCTGAGCTCATTCTGCTGGTCTACACAGGTTCCCATAGTAAATGAGCCTCTTGAATTTTACAAGTAACAACTCAAATAATTATTTTCATAAGAAGTAGTCATATGTAAGCTCACTTGTCTTTCCAAGATGGGAGAATTGGACCACCCATTTCCAACTCGGAGTAGTCTCTTAGTAGAGCTAAAATCAGAACTTACTATCCTCAGACTTTACAATGAAGGTGTTTCTGGGTCTCTCACATTGCTAGTGGTTCTGCATCTCTAGGGAGGCAGGACTTCTCATTTATAAACCTTTGCCTGTTTTCTAAGACAGAGAGTAAAAAAAGGAACCCAGGAAATTTATCCGAAAACAGGATCAATGATGCACAGGTTGACTAAGAGCGTCAACTTTGAAATAGTAAACTGCTTTTAATGTTACTTGATTTGTTTCTAATTTTACCTCAGTTTTTTAATTTGCTCTTTTTAGGTATACATGACAGTAGGATGTACTTTGACATATTATATATACCTAGAGTATAACTTATTCTAATTAGGATCCCATTCTCACAGTTAAACATGATGTGGAGTTATGTGTCCATATACGAACATAAAATAGTTGTGTCTGATTCATTCCACTGTCTTTCCTATTCCCATCCCCTCTCTCTTCTCTTCATTCTCCTTTGTCTAGTCCAAAGAATTTCTATTCTTCCTCCCCTAACCCTTATTATGTGCATATCAGAGAGAACATTTGGCCTTTGGTTTTGGGGGGATTGGCTTATTTCACTTAGCATGAAATTCTCCAGTTCCATCCATTTACCCGCAAATGCCATAATTTCACTTCTCTTTATGGCTGAGTAGTATTCCATTGTGTATATACACCACATTTTCTTTATCCATTCATCTGTTGAAGGGCACCTAGGTTGGTTCCATAGCTTTGCTATTGTGAATTGAGCTACTATAAACATTGATGTAGCTGTGTCATTGTAGAGTGCTGATCTTCAGTATTTTAGGTGTATACTGAGGAGTGGGATAACTGGGTCAAATTGTGGTTCCATTCCAAGTTTTCATCTCAGAGGTTCTAAGCTGATCTTCTTCAAATTCTCAAAGTTTGATATCTGAGTGCAAACATTCTAATGACTAGAATTTGTTCTCCTCTTCTCTTTGCCTATTTACTTTCTTATTTGTTACTTCCTTACCATTCTATCCTTATTTCCTTGAATTTTCTTCATTTAAGAATTAACACGAGCCTCTGGTTAGTATTAGTTACATTAAACGTCATGAATGCTATGAAAAAATAAAATACACTTCAGACCATATCATCAAATGTGCATTTATGGGTTGGGCTTTTTGGTATGTTTTTTGTTCGTTTGTTTTTATTGTTGCTTATTTAGGTTTTTGTTATTGTTTTGTTTGCATTTTTCTGGGCAAAGAGTTTTGTAGCATAAGACCTTGCATGTTGGGAAGTTAGAAACTAACGGCTCCTCCACCAACCCCCCCATTCCCAAAACTTAACCTGTTTTATTTTTTCCCCTAAAAAAAACTAACTCTGTCTGACATAATATTTATTGGTTTATTTTCTAAATTCCCACATTGAAATGAAGATCTCTTGAGGGCAGGGTTGTTCCCCACTATATCCCCTATGTTGAGAATGGAGGTTGATCTGTAATAGGCTCTCAATAAATATTTGTCAAATAAGCAAATGAATTGATAACAGTGAAAGTGAACACAAAAGAAACAATCAACAAGAATTGTAGACCTTCCTTCCACCAAATTTGTCTTCATAGTTATTACAATATGATACTGAACGTCAAATAAAAATCAAAGAGAGAAATGTTTCTTATTCACCCCAAATGCTAAGTTCTAAAGTTGACAACCCTTGGGAGAGAAACCAGCTGGTCTGAAACGTGAGAAGAGTGTGGAGATTAAAGGACTTACCGATTTACCAAGGGGAGAGGAGCAAGCATGAGGACCTCTAGCAGGATCACTGTAAAGAGGAAGCAAAGGAACAAGAAGTTCATTGCACAAGAGCGCAGAATAAATTTTCCTCCTTTTTAATTTTTTTTCCTCCACCCTCTCTTTCTCTGAAGCATAGCTAATTTCTTTGCCATCAAATTAATTGCAACAGTTAGGAAAGACATTAATTAAGCACGAATTCTGCTTTAAACAGTGTGAATACATTGCAACCCTGTTCTAAGAAACCTGAGGCCTTTGGCTGGGGAAAGAAATAAATCTGAATGGCTGAGGAAGTCAGGCCACATGTTCAGAGCCAATAAGATTCATGGAATGCCCAAAATTTAGCACTCTCTAATAATGAGCTTTTTTTTTCTTCTTCTTCTTCTTCTCTAAACAGCCTCATTTCCACTTCCAGACAAACTCCTTACTATTATGAGAATTTTTTTTTTTTTAGTAACTATAACCTGTCATTCACCAAAATGGCATCTCAGAAAGTCAATTTCAAGAATCATCTTGGCTGTCACTCAATCTCATAAATCTTTCCAAATCCCTTTAGAGCCAGCCTGAGAGCACGGCTTCACACGGTTTAGGATAGAAGTCAGCTACACCTGTTGCCTGTAAAATGTGGTTTATTACAACAAATGCAATTGTAAACCTATATGCCCTAATGTTGGTTTTTATGGTGAAAATTGAAGCATCCCTGATTTTTGTATTTGATCCCTAATAGTAGTCTTAAACAACACAGTGTTCAATAACTCACAGGGACTGCTCTTGATTCTGGTGAATGGTAAACCATGATTTTATGAAACATCACTTCCTAAGACAAACCATGTTACCCATGAACTGATTAAAAAGATGGGGCTGGGGTTGTGACTCAGCGGTAGAGCACTCGCCTCGAAACACGAGAGACCCTGGGTTCGATCCTCAGCATCACATAAAAATAAAAAGTGAAATAAAGGTATTGTGTCCAACTACAACTAAAAAATAAATATTTTTTAAAAAGAAAGCAAAGTTACGACAACACAATCTCTTAAAAAGACTTATGTTTTTCTCAAATACAAGTTCTTTTTCTGACATGTTTCCTGACCAGATTACAAATCTTCTAATTATATTCTGACTCCATAAATCTATCCCCTTTCATTTTCAATGAATGAATTATACTCAACTTGTCTTAAATGCTCTGAAGGTTTGCTCTAGAGTTAATTGCTACCATCCTTCTCCCCAGATAGTAATAATAATTTATATTTGTATAACTTGCTACAATGTTGCAAATTCCTTGCACATAAAATTTTTACTTTAATTTATAAGGAAATACCTGTGAACTGGGTATCCTTAGACACAGTTTTAGAGCCCAGGAAATTGAGACTCAGAAAAGTTTAGCTTGCAAAAAGTCAAACAATAACCATTCTCTTGCCCATTTCAGCCTTAGGCTGTGATGTCTGTTACCCATAGTCTCTGCCCTGTTGGGTTCCTGAACAAGATAGAGAGTCTACATGCATTAGGAATCTCAGGGACTAGCTAGGAGGGCTTTGGAGTTGGTGTACAGAAAGAAAAATGTGATCTCTTGTAGGGAAGAGACTAGGGAAAACAGCCTAGAGGCAAGAAGATTTTATATTTTTGTTTTGAAAGCTTTCATGGCTAATGTCAAAGAATACATTGTTCTCCTGAGCCATGTACAATTTTCTGATCCAGTATTTTGGGAAATTATACTACTTCATCTCCAGAATTCAAGCAAATTAGAGGCACATCCATGCCTTTCCTCTGTGGATAAAAAATATTAAGAAAATTTTGGTTTGTTATTGCTGTCAATAGTGTGCATAATCAGCACATTGTCAATTGTGCCTCATACAAACCCAATGAATAAATTGCAGGAATATATCAACTCTGGGTTTTTTTTTCCTTCATCAAACATTTATTGAATATAATTATAATGCATCAATGAAATTAATTAATTTTAAAAATATTTATCAGTGGGCACTCTGGTTCAGTGCATGTGCTAAACCTGCAGATAAATAAAATATTCTCTACCTTCTAGCAGTTTAGTGTGTAGAAGAGAAAAGCAAGACGGAATCGAATAGTTAAAAGATAACATGATTAGTTAAATTAGAAAATACATACTAAGTATCCTGGAAGCCCAGAGAAGAGTACACTGTGCTCTTCCAGGGGAGAAAAATAACTAGAGAATGTTAGAGCAACATCTTAAAGTATAGCTGCATGAAAAGCATTCTACCCACATAGAGTCATGAGTGGAAAGGCAGAAGAGTATGGACGGTATATTATGCAAGCTGCATGCATTGAGTAGAGCTGGGAAATGGAGATGGAAAGATAGAATGAGATGAGCTTGTGGTTGGGGATGTAGTTCAGGAATAGAGTGCTTGCCTAGGATGCACAAGGCCCTGGATTTCATCCCAGTACCCTACACACACACACACACACACACACACACACACACACCATTGAGATGGGCTGGTAAACAGCTAATTCCATCAGCAATATATTTGTGTTCTTGAAAGACAAATCTGTATAAAGAATGGCTGAAAGGAGATAAATGGGGCCTGTTAGGAAATCCTGAGTGTTCAGGGTGGTCCAGGACAGAGCTGATGAAGGCTGCAACCACCACAATGGTGGTGAAAGTAACTAAGAGCTATCAGACTCTGAAGATGTTTGGGTGGTAGAATCAACAAGACTCAGGACAACACTGGGCATGGTGAGATGAATGCTATCTGAAGCTGGTATCATTATCTAAGATCATGGTAGAAAGAAGTTTGGGAGAAGGTAATCATGGGATTTTTACACATATATGACTGTCTCGTTAAATAAATAGAGTTCTGGGAAAATAATTAAACCTTTTACCAATTGCCTTTATCATCATCATGCTGAAATGAAGAGCTTTCGAATTCCATTAGAAATTTGTAAGCATGTCAGTTCAGGAGTACTTTTTTTTTTTTGAAGTTTCTTTATGCTTGCAATAAGAGGGAGGTTTCCTTTTTTATCCCCAAATATCAGAATTTTTAAATATGTCTTTTCATTTTATAAAGACCATGGGAAAGTAAAGTTAACAAAATGGCATGTAAAATGGGAATTGAAAGAGACAACTCAAGACCTGCCTCTCAAATGAAATCAGCATATGAAAGAGATACCCCGCACACTCACGTTTATTGCAGTACCATTCAGGATAGCTAAGATATGGAATCGGCCTAGGCAACTATCAGTGGATGAATGTATAAAGAAAATGAGATGTCTATACAAAATGGAATATTATTTGACCATAAAAAGAATGGACTCCTGTCATTTGCCACAAAATGGATGGAACTGGTGGACACTATGTCAAGTGAAACAAGCCAAGTACAGAAAGACAAGTGATCGTGTACTTTCTCATATGTGGGAGTTAAAAAAAAAAATCTACCTGAATATCTGAATATAGAATTGTGATTACTAGAGCTTGAGAAGGGAGAGGCAGGGTAGATTAAGGGAAGCCAGATTTGATCAGAGCATGCTGCATTCATATATTGACATATCACATTGAATTCCATTAATATGCACAACTAATACTTGTCATTCAAAAATTAAAGATAAAAAATAAAATTCTAAAAAAGATCAGCCATAAAAAGGTAGACATGCCATTCTATCTTTGTGTCCCCAACTTCCGGTACAGGATATGGCCTACAGATTATGTTCATATTAACAAGTGAATAAAGTTAAATTTCATTATCATCTGCAAAGATATAATAAGACAGTGTGGGAGAGCCTGTTTCTGCTCATTAGACACAGACTTGGAGATATCATTATTCAGGATATGTCTTCAAAAAGAAAGGTTCTTAGCATATTAACCTTGTGAGTGACATTGGCTGTGGAAGGGCTTAACCACAGATGTCCCTTGGTAACCACAATTGTATTAAACAATCTGACCCAGAAGTTTCTGTGGCACCCTTGTTTCCACTTAATGGAAAAGCTGTTCTCAATTCAGACTTGAATCAAGAAATTATTCTACCCATCTTCACAATGCAGCAGATCACAGCAGCTGGCCAGAGCAATCAGATTTTAAAAAGGTAAAAGTAGAGAATCACACAGAGAAGCAAACTAATCCCAGGGAGTAACTAATAAGTAGCATAAGACATTTTATAGACAATAAGGAAGGGAAATAACTTCATTGACATCATTAAAATAATAGACTGAGCAATTGCATAAACAAGAATTGAGTGTTTGGGGCAAATAAGAGTTTACTTTTAGGATAGTGCCATTTAGTTGTTCACTTGATTTAAAATTAAAAATTAAATGGCATCCATGCTAAAGACTTCTGTCACTCAGAACCACTCAACGCTAGCTCTAAGGCACTCTAATACTTAATGCACTTCAATCGTACATTTGTTCACAGATCAAAAAGGATGCACTCTTTCTTGAGGAAAACTTTTTCTCTGGAATTTGCTTTTGATATTGTCACTATCATTTTCATTTCTTTCTGTAGCTTCCTGGTTTTCCTTTTTACTGAAATAAATGCATTTCAGGTTAACTGATGTTTCTGGGTAATTAAGCTCTTACTATTATAAGTTGTTAATAATTTTTTAGCATAGAATCTACGTACTTAACGTGACTTTAATATACATTTTAAAAAATAGTTTGTCCCATTTCAAATGAATAATGTTATTGCAGATAATGTCAAGGGTTATAGCAAGAACAAAACAAGAAGGGAGATACAAGCATGAATGTTTTAACCTTTTAGAGAACCTTATTGGCTCAATATTATACTCACATTTATATCTACTTTAGGTGATATTATGCTAAAAGATTAAACTCACAGGTTTTGCTTTATGACTGTATGCAGAATAGTTTGTTTATTGATACTTTATAGTTGTGCATAATAGTGGGATTCATTGTTACATACTTGTATGTGCACGTGATTTGCAGAATAATTTTAATATTTTTAGTTAGATATTTGATTTGGAGAAAGAAATATCCATGGAGTGTTCTTAATAAGCATCAATAAAAGTAATTATCTTTCCTGGAAAAATGAAGCCTGGTAAAAGGAAATGCTTATTATCCTTATTTCAGACTATTCCTAGAAATGTTTTACCTGAGTATTTGGTCAGTGGGATTGGGGGGGGGGGGAAGAATGTACTGAGACTTTGTTCAAGAGAAATAGGAGCCTAGTTATTTCATCTGGAAATGGAGTCATTTTACAGCCATTTAGGACCCTAGTTACAGAAGTGGTCTGCTGTCCGCATCTTTGTTCTCTGAGACAAGGCAGAACTCTGTGTTCACCAGGAAGAGGGGAGCTTCTGTAACAGGCTCCCCGAACAAAAAGAAGCCATTTATGGCTCAAGGCTTACATAATGCACGTAACCTTCCAGTAGGTCTCTTGGCTCTCACTGAGCTGTGACCTGTTACTGAAATTACATGAAGTGTATTATCTCTTATAACAACATGTTTAGATCATTAACAATTTGGGATTATAAATGCCATTTCAAAAATATCACTTGAGTTCAGTCAACATCAATATATATCTATTCATTGATTCCTGTTTTTTTTTTTAAAGAAATGTGTTAAATACCATGTTTTAAATGGTTTCTAAACCATGAATTTAGTACCTTTGGATCACAAATGTTTTTTTTTTTTCTTTTCTAACTTGCTATTCTTTCTCTCTTATGTTTATCTAATCATGCTTTCATTCGATGGATACTTAATTGAACTCCTGTTAGGTACACAAGTCTATGTTAATATTATAAAGAATTCAAAAGAAGTATGAGAAGAGATACTTGTACTAAATATTTAAATGACACCAGAAAAAATAAGGTTCAGCATCAAAATAAGTAGGGAAAGGAGTTCAAAAGAGAAAGGCACTTATGTGGGCGGTAATGGTCTAGAGTAGCTTCATTTAAAGTTACCTTGAGTAAAAATGTCAAGTAGATCCCTTCCACCGCCTCCCTTTCAGTATTCTGGCTGCCTACTGTCCTGATGTGACCTTCTCCCACTCCTCCCTCTCCCACACAGAAATATAATACCAGTTGGCTCAGGGATCCCGTTATGAACTTCTCCCCATCAGTCCCCTTAAGGTCTTTCATTCCTCTCCTTTTCCGATAGTTGATTCAATCTTACCTTTACAATAGACTAGCATTCTTCTTGGAGCTTATTAAATTAATATAAGAAACTCGTATTAATTAAAGGTGAAAACTTTTCTACTATCAAATGCTTTCTAGACTAATTCAAGGCAATGGTTTGACCCTGGTAAGACTAAATATCATTTAGGCAGGGTGATGGTGGTAATGTTTTTGACCAGAAACCTATGAAGCCACTGGTTCTTTCAAAGAAACAGGCCATCCTACAATGACAAGCTCAGTCTTAAATGGGTTTCTCTAAAATTAGGGATAGATGAAGTATTGATTTTAATAGATAAGGTGCTGATTGCAAAATGTTCACATGGAGAGTGCTCTCCGAAGATATACCTGTTAGGGAAGTGAGAATTGCAGCTGGGATCAGAGGAGCTGACCCACAAAGCTGTTGTAGGTGAAGGCTCAGCCAATCCAAAACAGCTAGGATGACTGTTCGCATTGCCCAAAACTGAATTAAAACTTCAGGTCCTGGGCTGGGTTGTGGTTCCGTGGTATAGCTCTTGCCTAGCATGTGCGAGGCACTGGTCCTCATCACTATCCATAAAATAAATGTTGTTTTTTTTTTTTCTTTTAAGAGTCAGGTCTTTTAACCCTGATCTTTTTATCAGTCAGTCATTTGCCACCAGCTGCCTCATAGTAGGGGTAGTTCCTTGGTCGGGGTGGGGAAAGGGCTGGTTCTCTGTGGCAGAGGAAAATTTCCACTGGGAAACATAGTATGAGCTGACAGCAGCCAATATGCCCATCAGCTGGAAAATGGAAGTGTCATTCCTGAACACAGCAACCTAGAAGGCCATGGTATAGTGACAAAATCAGGGGAATGTCTATTAGTATTAGATTGCCCTTGTCTTCCAAGTTTACGATTAGACATCCCACACTAATTTTGGTATTATTAGACTGACTTTGGTATTATTCCCTTATACCTAGCCTATATTTGCATTCTGTAATCAATAAACCAACTTCAGTGACTCAAGATGGTTGTCCCAATCATCTTAATAGGGCTCCCAGGTGAGAATAGCATAAAAAATGATCTCCCCAGATAGCCCAAATAATGCCATCAGCTTCTGAGTCATCCTTCTTGAGAGGCAGAGGGAACACTTAATTTGAGGATGCTGTTACAACTGCAAGAATATTCACATACAGTGAGTTCAGGCTTTCAGTTGAAATGGATGCTTTTTCAGTTCTCACACATTCTGAAGGAAATCATATTTTGAATCCAAACTCTACCCCGATAACAAGGCAAGAAGTTTGGTCTTTATGAAACCTACACATTTACATACATGGAAGCAAAATAGCTCTCTGAGAAACCATGATTTTGCAAACCCTTGATTTCTCAAGAAATTAAAGATGAGATTTTATACATTCAATTTAGTAAACCTTCTAAATTTAAATTGATCACACTGTACTTCTAAAAAGGAATACCACAAGGAGAAAGAGCTCCTCATTTTAAAACAGGTAATTTAACATAGTGCCATTTCATTTGAAATATTCAGACTCTACCTTCTACTAAAAACAACTGGCATTTAATTCAAAACACATCCCCCTGGGTCAAAAATTATATCCTCAAATTATACAGTCTAAATTTATTATGGTCTCCATCCAGTTTTTAATCTATTTAGACATTCTCTGTTTTGAATGATTGCACTTGTGAGAGGTAGTCAAAGGTATAATGTGTGACTTCTATTTTTTAATTTTTTAGTTGTAGATGGAAACAATACTTTTATTTATTTATTTTATATGGTGCTGAGACTCAAACTCAGTACCTCAGACATGCTAGGCAAGTGCTCTACCACAGAGCCACATCCCCAGCTCCTATTTGTGACTTCTTAACATAATTTTGAAATTTAGTTTATAACCTCAATTGTCAATCACATCACATCCTGAGTTCTTTGGTCAGCTTCAGGTTGAATGGCTTTGGAACTGACACTAAGAAAGTTAAAAAGCTACACAAGCTCACTGGGTCTCAATAATCATCAAACACACTAGCCATAAAAATTGACTTCATTCAAAGGGTCTGTTAATTCTATTAATTTAACTGGCAAATGGACTAAGACTGTTGTTAATTCCCCGAAAAAAGAGTAAAACACTTCCCATAACTAATCTCTAAAGGTATGTTTGATGACTTCCAAGAATGATTATGAGGTCCAGACAATCTATATTACTATATCGCAGTTAAAGGACTTATGTTTTGTGATTCCCAAACTAAAAACCACATGTCCTGTATTACACACTTATTTTGGGGGTGGAGGCAAGTAGCATTGCTTGTGGGAATATTATTAAACCTCATTAGCAGAAGCAAACTAACTCCATCAAGTTTGTGTGCACAAATATGCAGAGAAACCCTACAGTAAACATATTAACTAGAACTTAAAGGAAATTAGAGGTTGAATTCACCTCACCTTGTATAGATTTGACTGAAATCAAACCCAGAGGTGGGGGCATGTGGGAAAGATTAGATGGTTTAAAAATAATTTGTCCTGCTCCGTTTAATTTGAAGTTCCTATAAAGACAGGTCCTTGTCTTTCCCTTTGAGCTTTTAAAAGGCAGGATGTTCATAACAATGCTTAATACTTAAATAACACCTTTATTCTTCAAAGAGTTTTAAATACAGTAACTACCTATTAGAATCTGTTTCTAGCATGGGCAGGAGAGCCCCTTACCTCAAACCCAACTAAATTATTGATGTCAAATGTCAAAGAAACAGTGACAGCGAAAAAATAAAGAGGAAATGTTTGGCTCATAGTCATCCTAAACCATGCACAACGAGTGACTAGTTAAATTCCTAAGCTCTTTTATATCCTTGAAGATTCACTATATATTTCAATAAAATTTAATATTCTTTTTCCCTTGATTCAAAAGAAATATATGTTCATTTCAGGAAGAAAAACAGAGAAAATGAAAACAAGGAATGTTTTCTAAAAGAAAAGAAGGCAAGGGGAAAAAACAATTTAGTGCGTTACTAATCTACTTTATAGATTACTTTATTGTTGGCCACTTAACCCTTATCAATTCTTTGTTCTTTTTTTTTCTGATACCAGATCATCTAGTTTATTTACTTAATTTTTTTATTAGTTGCTCATGACAATACAATGATCTTGACATATCATACATTTAATTCAAATGGGGTATGAATTCTCACTTTTCCATGTGTACAGATTGCAGGATCACATTGGTTATACAGCCACGTATATACATACAGCAATACTAGTGTCTATTGTATTCTGCTGCCCTCCCTATACCCCCTCCCCTCCCCTCCCCTCCCATCACCTCTCTCTACCCAATCTACTGTTCTTAAGGAATGCAGTGAGTCACAGTGAAAAATTGGAATTTTAAACTCAAAAGCAGTTTTACAACACAACTACAAAATATGCACTTGAACCTATCAAGAAACAAGAGATAGCAAGGAATATTTAAATCCTGAGACTTGATTTTTTAAAAAATGTAAAACCATCTATTTTTAAGCAAGATGGGTGGATTTCAATTTCAGCAGCCAAAATATTTACTACAACGTGTTACGCAGATTTTACTTTTTTTTTCACTCTCTCTCCTCTGAATATTCCTTGTTCTTTATTCATGTATTTATTCATTCAGCAACTAGGGAATGAGAATATGCAATGTGAACAGACTTGTGCTAGGAGTTGAAGACAGTAGTTAATGGGGGAAAAAAAACTCCTTGTTTCCTGATTTGGACTCACCTAATTTCTAACATTGTGAGAAACTACTATTAATACATGAAAGAAAGATTTAAATAAGTACTTAAAAAATAAAAACCTTTAAAGACCTCAGATTTCCCTTGTTTCGTTTACAAACATATCATTTCACAACAAATTCTAGATCAAGTTAATTTATGCATTTATTTTTCATACTACTGGAGCCTTTCTACCCTCTTGAGAAGCTAATTACCTCATATATAATATTTCATACAGTGTAAATTTTGCTGCTAAGAGAAACACAACTTAAATAATGGGGTAGGAAAACTATTTTAACGTGCGTAATAGGTAAAGAATTTTTAATTCAATAAACTCCTTTGAAACAGGGAAGGCATTTTCAACACCATTGTGTGACTGTAAGTCTCTCTCCCTACCTTCTAGGAACAAAGGCTATCACCCTCTCCAGGAACTTTCTAGGTCACACTGGCCTACAGTGTATATCTCCTATCTTTGAAGTCCTCTGGCACATGTTGTACATGTGTTCTATACATTTCAGACATGCACATAAGACAGAAGATTGGTTGGTTATCTTGCTGTCTGAATATATTTGTCTTCCCAAGCTAGATTATAAATGCTTCATGGGCAGGCTGTCTCCCCTACGTTTCATTACCTGTTCGCAAATTGCATCCCAAGCCCTTGTTGTACAACTACATAAAACCCCAAGAAGTTGCAATGCAGTGGCTGTGGTCATGTTCACTGGTGACTGTATATTTTAGTACATGTTCTTTTTAGTCCATGCCCACTTCTCAAACCAATTGATAATTTGTGGCTTCCTGTGTTTAAGAGTAGAAAATTTTCAAGAGGGTCACTTTCAAGAGGAACAAGACAGAAAACCTGGCAGAGCATGCCCTCGGGCCCAAATGGGCTTTAGACCCCTTGAAAAATAGCTACCCTAAAGCTTTTGCCTCAGAAGTGGGTATCTGGGAAGGTAGGACTACTATCCCAAGAGAGGGAATATGGTGAAAATTCAGGTTCGTATTTTTATTTTTCTAACAACAAACCTTTTATTATATGTTATAATACTGTTAAGTAAGATTCAGCTGAGTAATTTTCCTGTTCCATGTGGAGTTGACAAGAGATATTATGGTGGCATTTTGCTAGCCAAGAGACTGGTCCAGAGAATCCACGTGACTTCAATTACTTCCTGATGCCTTGGTAGAAATGGCTGGAAGGCTGGGCTCAGATAGGACGTGCACCTGTGTGTAGCCTTTGCAGCATAGTGATCCAGTAAGACTTTTTTCATGGCAGCTCAAAGATCCCAGAAGATGTAGTTTAAGAACTCAAATTATTTATTATTTATTTATTTTTTATTTTTTTATTTTATTTTATTTTTTTAGTTATACATGGGCACAATGTCTTTATTTTGTTTATTTTTTTATTTTTATTGTTGGTTGTTCAAAACATTACATAGTTCTTGATATATCATATTTCACCTTTTTGATTCAAGTGGGTTATGAACTCCCATTTTTACCCTGTATACAGATTGCAGAATCACATCGGTTACACATCCACTGATTCACATATTGCCCTACTAGTGTCTGTTGTATTCTGCTGCCTTTCCTATCCCCTACTATCCCCCCTCCCCTCCCCTCCCCTTCCCTCTTCTCTCTCTACCCCACCTACTGTAATTCATTTCTCCTCCTTGTTTTTTTTCCCCTTTCCCCTCACTTCCTCTTGTATGTAATTTTGTATAACCCTGAGGGTCTCCTTCCATTTCCATGCAATTTCCCTTCTCTCTTCCTTTCCCTCCCACCTCTCATCCCTGTTTAATGTTAATCTTCTTCTCATGCTCTTCCTCCCTACTCTGTTCTTAGTTACTCTCTTTATATCAAAGAAAACATTTGGCATTTATTTTTTAGGGATTGGCTAGCTTCACTTAGCATAATCTGCTCTAATGCCATCCATTTCCCTGCAAATTCTATGATTTTGTCATTTTTTAATGCAGAGTAATACTCCATTGTGTATAAATGCCACTCTTTTTTTATCCATTCGTCTATTGAAGGGCATCTAGGTTGGTTCCACAGTCTTGCTATTGTGAATTGTGCTGCTATGAACATCAATGTAGCAGTGTACCTGTAGTATGCTCTTTTTAGGTCTTTAGGGAATAGACGGAGAAGGGGAATAGCTGGGTCAAATCGTGGTTCCATTCCCAGCTTTCCAAGAAATCTCCATACTGCTTTCCAAATTGGCTGCACCAATTTGCAGTCCCACCAGCAATGTACAAGTGTACCCTTTTCCCCACATCCTCGCCAGCACTTGTTTTTGTTTGACTTCATAATGGCTGCCAATCTTACTGGAGTGAGATGGTATCTTAGGGTGGTTTTGATTTGCATTTCTCTGACTGCTAGAGATGGTGAGCATTTTTTCATGTACTTGTTGATTGATTGTATGTCCTCCTCTGAGAAGTGTCTGTTCAGGTTCTTGGCCCATTTGTTGATTGGGTTATTTGTTTTCTTATTAATTTTTTGAGTTCTTTGTATACTCTGGATATTAGGGCTCTATCTGAAGTGTGAGAAGTAAAAATTTTTCCCAGGATGTAGGCTCCCTGTTTACCTCTCTTATTGTTTCTTTTGCTGAGAAAAAACTTTTTAGTTTGAGTAAGTCCCATTTGTTGATTCTAGTTATTAACGCTTGTGCTATGGGTATCCTATTGAGGAATTTGGAGCCTGACCCCACAGTATGTAAATTGTAGCCAACTTTTTCTTCTATCAGACGCTGTGTCTCTGATTTGATATCAAGCTCCTTGATCCATTTTGAGTTAACTTTTGTGCATGGTGAGAGAAAGGGATTCAGTTTCATTTTGTTGCATATGGATTTCCAGTTTTCCCAGCACCATTTGTTGAAGATGCTATTCTTCCTCCATTGCACGCTTTTAGCCCCTTTATCAAATATAAGATAGTTGTAATATTGTGGATTGGTTTCTGTGTCCTCTATTCTGTACCATTGGTCCACTCACCTGTTTTGGTACCAGTACCATGCTGTTTTTGTTACTATTGTTCTGTAGTACAGTTTGAAGTCTGGTATCACTATACCGCCTGATTCACACTTCCTGCTTAGAGTTATTTTTGCTATCCTGGGTCTTTTATTTTTCCATATAAATTTCATGATTGCTTTATCTATTTCTACAAGAAATGCCGTTGGGATTTTGATTGGCATTGCATTAAACCTATAGAGAACTTTTGGTAATATCGCCATTTTGATGATGTTAGTTCTGCCTATCCATGAACAGGGTATATTTTTCCATCTTCTAAGATCTTCTTTTATTTCTCTCTTTAGGGTTCTGTAGTTTTCATTGTATAAGTCTTTCACTTCTTTTGTTAGGTTGATTCCCAAGTATTTTATTTATTTTTTTTTTGAGGATATTGTGAATGGGGTGGTTGTCCTCATTTCCATTTCAGAGGATTTGTCGCTGATATACAGGAATGCCTTTGATTTATGCGTGTTGATTTTATATCCTGCCACTTTGCTGAATTCATTTATTAGCTCTAATAGTTTCTTTGTAGACCCTTTTGGGTCTGCTAGGTATAGAATCATGTCACTTGCAAATAGTGATAATTTAAGTTCTTCTTTTCCTATTTTTATGCCTTTAATTTCTTTCGTCTGTCTAATTGCTCCGGCCAGTGTTTCGAGAACTATGTTGAACAAAAGTGGTGAGAGAGGGCATCCCTGTCTTGTTCCAGATTTTGAGGGAATGCCTTCAGTTTTTCTCCTTTCAGAATGATGCTAGCCTGAGGCTTAGCATAGATAGCTTTTACAATATTGAGGTATGTTCCTGTTATCCCTAGTTTTTCTAGAGTTTTGAACATAAAGGGATGCTGTACTTTGTTGAATGCTTTTTCTGCATCTATCGAGATGATCATATGGTTCTTATCTTTAAGTCTATTGATGTGGTGAATAACATTTATTGATTTCTGTATATTGAACCAGCTCAAATTATTTTGAATGACTTAAAATTTTCTTATTTGATTCATCCCCTCAAAGTGTCATTTAATTAAATAACATCCTTAGGGGAAAATGTTTTATTTTGTTTTATTTTTAATTTTTTATTTGTTTTAGTTATACATGACAGTAGAATGCATTTATGCACATTGATATATCAGACATACATGGGATATAATTTCTCATTTTTCTGAGTATACATGTTGCAGAATCATATTGGTCCTGTAGTCACATACATACCTATAGTAATAATGTCTGTTTTATTCATTCTGCTATCTTTCTTATCCCCACTTCTCCTCCACTTCCCTCATACCACTTCTCTCTACCTTATCTAAGGTAATGCTATTCTTTCCTAGTGCCTCCCACCTTTTTGTGAATTAGCATCAGCATATTAGACAAAACATTAGGCCTTTGGTTTTGTGGATTGGCTTATTTCACTTAGCATGATATTCTCCAATTCAACCATTTACTGGAAAATGCCATAATTTCACTCTTTTTTAAAGCTGAGTAATATTCCATTGAGTATATTTACCACATTTTCTTTACCCATTCATCTATTGAGGGACACCTGGATTGGTTCCCTAGTCTAGCTATTGTGAATTGAACTGCTATAAACATTGATGTGGCTGTGTCAATATAGTATGCTGATTTTAAGTCCCTTGGGTATAAATCAAGGAGTGGGATAGCTGGGTCAAATGGTGGTTCCATTTCCAGTTTTCTGAGGAATCTCTGTACTGCTTTCTATAGTGGTTGCACCAATTTACAGTCCCACCAGCAATGTATGAGTGTACCTTTTCCTCCATATTCTCACCAACATTTATTGTTGCCTGTATTCTTTTTTTTTCTGTATTCTTAATGATTGCCATTCTGACAGGAGTGAAATGAAATCTTCATTCTTACTATTATTCTTACTTTACTGGGTTTTAAATTTTTTTATTTTTTAATATTGTAAAGATTATAAATTCACAGCCACAAAGGGAATGCAAGCAATATATAAAATTATAAAGCATAAAGTAAAAATTATCCAAGATCCCACCACTGTTAATTATTGGAGGTTATAGAAACCATCATTTAGAAAGCCTGTGTACATGTACAAATATTTCTATATAAAGATATATATATATTTATATATATATGTGTGTGTGTGTGCGCGCTTTATAACTGTATTTTACTTAATAGTATGTCATAGAGTTCTTTTGATGTCAATGAATATGGATATACAGCATCCTTTTAATATTTGTATATTAAATCATTTTGTGCTATAAAATAATATAATCAATTTCTTATTTGCAGATAAAACTAATATGATTTCTTTTAATGAAATATTTTGGGTATCAACAATTTCAAATAAACCTTAGATGAAATTCAGCCATTCATTTATTTTATCAAGTAAGTTATGTAATAATTCAAGTGCTACAGGTTTTAAATAGGTAAATTTAGGAATAAAGAAGCCAGATAGAATATGTATGTGTTTTTTCTCTGTTTTGATCAAATAAACAACTAAGTAATGATCAGTTCTTTTGTTTGTTTTCTACTGCACTAATATAGGTTAACCTATGCTAACATTAACATAGTAACTATTACCCTAATTATTTATGTGATTAGATAACTATCACTCAAAGTTTGTATTGTACTACATAAATCCAAGACAGAGAAAGAGAAAAAGAGAGTTACTGTAAGGTATTTTTATATATGTAGGTTATGTATCTGTAATATATTCTCAAGAAATTTGACCTAAGAAAAAATAACTAAAGCTTTCATCAAAGAAGTCTGAATTTACAAGGCTTTAGAATAAAAACATCTATGAGAATTCTCACTGAAAAGAGAATTTCTTCATTTTTAATTCAAAACAACAAATATCTAAGATGTGATAAGGGAAAAATCCTGATGGATAAAAATAGACTCTGCTCTCGACATTCTCAGTCTAGTGACACAGAGGTTTAAACAAATAGGTTGAATCTGTTGCATTGAGAAATGCACAAAGGACTGTAGGAAGAGTGAGAAGGAATAAATATACAGGAGTCTACACCTCCTCTAGGCTTAATAGCTAAAAATACACAGAAGGAATGAAATAAGAGAAGGACTTTTCAGATAAGCAAGCAGTAAACTGCAGTGCCTATCAGGTACTGACTGGTCCCTTTAACACACTGTGCAAATGGTACATGAGTAGCCTGGTCCTTGAGTTTGGTCTATAAATCATAGGCGTCTCAAGTATAATGCTCCACCTCCGGTGATTCTGATAGACTTGAATCAGCATTTCTCAACAAACTCTCCAATGCATATACACACCCAAGTTTGAGAACCCAGTATCTAACCTGTGGAAGAGAATATGGGTCAAAGAGATTACATCCAACACCTTAGAATACCTTCCTTCGGGTCTGTCTTATATTAATCTAACTACATTTCTACATAAATATAATCAAATTGGATTTCTAATTTATGATGCCTCCTTCTGGGACACTCCTTTTAACTACTCCCTCACTGAGGTCCTGATTCTGATCCATTGTCAGAGACTCTGTATTTTGAAGAGCCAAGTAGGCCTCAACATTTTTGTTAAAGTATGAAATTTTAGACTTTTTGTGTGATAGATCTCTGCAATCAAGTGGAAGCCTATATACCCACTTCTAAAAATAAGTTTTTTCAATGCATAAAATAAAATACATAAAAGTAAAAAAGTTGAAATATATTTAACATATTAATAAAAAAGGACACTATTATGTGCTTCTTTAATGCTCTGAGTAACAAGCACATATATACAAATTATAGGCAAGATAGATTAATCTGAGGGTTATTGTTGCTTAGCTTTAATAACAGCATTGGACAGCAGCCTTTGACAAAGCAACACACAAGTCATATTGAACATAAAAGTGTGTGCATTGTTTTTTTTTTCCTTCCAAGTTTGTGGGCCTCTTGAAATCATATCATCTCTGAATCTCACATTAAGAAACTTAACTATGAGATTATCTACTTTAGCAGTCTTCAAATGAGGAACTACTGCACCCTGTGATGCATTTGGGAAATATTAGCAGGTGCTTTTGGTTATCAAAATAATTGAAGAGATGGTATTGGCCATTAGAGGCCAGGAAGGAAGTAATACTGATGACCTGCACTGTGCTGGGGAAGTCCCATACAACAAAACTGCTATGTCTTACATGACTCACTGAAGTTCTGATGAAGCCATATTTAAAGACAGGTAGACAGTGTAGCTAGGTAAATAGGTTTTGATGGAGAAAATGTAGTCCAAGAAATTGGAAATATCAAAGTCCTTTGATACTACCCCTCCCCAAAAGGTTGTTAATTAAGCAACTCTTGAGCAGACAGGGAGCTACTAATCAAGCCTCCTGGGTCGCTCCCTTCCTGCCCAGCACTCCACCTTGCCCTTCCAGCCTACCTGCCCATCCCCTGGCCATTCCACCACCTCCCCCAGTCACTATGCTGGATGAGGGGAAATGAAAAAGATAAGGGAGAAGAATGCAGAACAAGGGAAACTTTAGATGTATAAAAGGGACAGGACTTCCTCATCCCATGGATTCCGCCTTTGGGTCCCCTTTTCCACCCAGGACAAGTCTGTTTTACTATCCTTCACTAAATCTTCTGACTTTCTACTCTATGCTTGTGGCTTCTCTGGTGTTACACTCCAACATTGGAGGAAGCGGGACTCATTAAGGTAGCCAGTAGCCAGTGGTGTCACTGACATACATCAGGTAAAAATCCTCCGTAATCATATGAATCTGAAATCTACCTCCATTTCACATAGAAACACAAAAATAATGTATGTTAAATTATCCAGGATGATGAATAATTTGGAGGATGATCAGAATTTTATTTTGTTTAAAACTTTACTGAGTTGTTCACCATTTTGGAAAATTATGTCACTCAAGGAACTTGAGTCTCAAACAGCCTACCTGTACCTTGTAGCTACTGCATTAGTGGTGATTCTATGTAAGTGTGTGTGTGTGTGTGTGTGTGTGTGTATGTGTGTTTGTATTTAGTCTTTTTATTAAAATGTCAAATATGAAGTAAAATATAAAATAAATGGCAAATAAGATAAATGATAAATATAATAAAATGTTATGTTAAATTACTGATAATATTCAGTTGAATATTATTTTCTTTTTCTTAAACCCAAAATTAAAACTTATAAGTACATATAAGCTAGGACTACTCATCATATTTGTTCATCTTGAAGCATTTATTTATATATCAAAATGTATACTGTTTTCCTTAACTTGCTTTTCTTTTACTAATGCATTATGTTGTAGATTTAGCATTGTATTGATTGCTTATAAATTTTACTTATTAAGTTATATTATTTAAAAAGATATGTCTGGATCTGATATGGTTAGAAATAATTTGATCTAGTCCAACATTTTCACAAACCTTCACTAAAAGGGTATTAAGGAAGATATGTTTCATTCAACAAGACCAATAAACCAAAATGGCTATTGCTTTCCACAAAAGAACAAAAATATACATACACATATAAATCCATTAAAATAACAGAAAAATAACCTATGATTTTTAAGCCAGCAAAGAAAATTATGAAACATATGGAAAACCTTATTTAATCCTTTAGCAAACAAGAAGGAAGGTAAAGAAAAATGTTATAAAAAGGAAATCCAACTAAAAGTATAGAAATATGGGCTGGGGTTGTGGCTCAGTGATAGAGTGCTCGCCTAGCACATGTAAGACCCTGGGTTCGATCCTCTGCGCCACATAAAAATAAATAAGTGAAATAAAGGTATTATGTCCAACTACAACTAAAAAAATATATTAAAAAAGTATAGAAATAAGTTCAATAAATTTTAAAAAATCACCAATAAATGTAAGTAGATTATACTCACCTACAAAATATAGAGATTATCAAAGTGGATAAAAAATAAAGTCTAATTATGTATTATTTATAAATGACACATTTAAACATAGAAAGACTAAAATAAAGGGATACAAAAATTATATATGCTGGGGCTGGGAAAATAATTCAGTGGTAAAGCACTCACGTAGCATGCCTGAGGTCCTGGATTCAATCCCCAGAAGCAGCACCACCACAACACAACCATATATATATATATATATATATATATATATATATATATATATATATATATATATATAGTCACACATATATAGATATAACATATGTATATATATTTATGAAAAATCAGACAAAAATTGCAAAAATAAGATTAGATTAACTAGAATTAAGTCAAACATGTCTATTGGACAAAAATCGCATTAAATATATTAAAAAGAAAGGAGAAATAATCCACAAAGAAAATACACCAACCATGTAAGTACTTTTAAGCAGAGCCCCCAAAATATGTGAAACCATCTTACTAGGAGAAAAGAGCAAACTGACAATCCCAGTGGGAAATTTTTAACTGAGAGCTCAAACTCAAAATGATTAATAAGAATAATGAAGAGCTGAACAACAAAGTTATGACCAAATTCAGTACATGTGAAAAGTTTTGCACCAAATAGAGAAAATATATTCTTTTCAAGTGCATATTTTTAGAATGACCTCATATTATATCACCAAAGAGAGTTCAACAACTTCAAAGAACAGCTATTATGTAAAACATAGTCTCTGTCCAGAATAAAACAGGTTACAACTCAAGAATAAAATGTGAAACTTTTGGAGATAATGGATAGGTTTATAGCATGGTTTGTGGCAATGGTCTCATGGGTGTATACTTACCTTCAAGTTCATCAAGTGATATGCATAAGATATGCACAGCTTTTGTATGTCAATCATAACTCAACAAAGTGGTTTTTTTAAAAAGCAAAACAAAAACAAGCTATATTTCTTTCTTTACTCCTACCTAAAACAAGATACTAAATTTTAATTTTAAAAGTTTAAAAAGAAAAAAGTACTCCAAAATAATTCTGTGGATTTCAAAGAAAATCATAGAAAATTTGAATAGCAGTAAACACACTGCACCTAAAGCCCTCAGGAAGTACTTGAACAACAGAACTACTAGCATGGAGGGCTTTTGACTCTCAGGCTAAAGATTTTATGTATTATGTATTATTATGAGGAATACCAAAAGGGAGTATTTGAAAAACTATAAATATAAAATAAAGGACTGGGTAAACTCTAAAGATAATATTTTTCAACCTGTCAAGAAAGGGTTTCAAAAGATAGAGTATATAATTTAAAAAAATTATTTCAGTGACTTTTTTCTTTAGTGTATAAAAACAATGATATTATTTCTGCCACATATGTGATAAATGAACGAGAAATGAATCTGTTTTATAAAATAAACAACCAAACAAAAATCCCAAGGGTAAAATAACAAGTGAACTTTATTAAGAACACCAGCTTTCATTACTCTGAATGTTTGATGAAAAAACAGAACTTTACATAATATATGCAGTGCCTCACAGACCAATCAGCTCTGAATGTAATGAGCTTAGCTAAAGTCTTCAGTAAAGGATGGGTTGATGGAAGAGAGGGAGATTCTTTATTATGCTGAAATCTATTTCAATTATTGTCTTTTTAAAGAGAAAATGAGAAATTAGTTGAAAGAGTAAAATTAACTGGAAATCCAATCAAGCATTTTATATGCTTTTCCTGATCAATAAGCATTTCATCCTCTTGAAGAAAGACAACTTTTTTACACAAGTTATCATTTATAGGTCTTCACTTGAAACTTTCTGTGTACTGTTCAATAGAAAAGTATTACAAGAATCTTTACAGTTCTAATCTAGAAAAACATTCCCTGTGATATCCAAATGTCATTATTAAGAAAAATATTAGTCAGACATTTTAAGATAATTCTTCCACCTATGTGATAAATGATCCGGAAAGAAACCTGAATTTCCTTTTCCTTACCTTTGCATTGTTGAGACAAACTGTATGTAAATCCTGTCTTCCATTAATAATGTTATAAATACTCAAGTACTTTCTAATTCTCATAGACAAATGTTGACTTTCTAATCATCAGGACTTTAATGGCAAAAAAAAAAAAAGTCTTTGAATTTGCCTTTTCTTCACACCAGGCAGGCTACTTTTAAAATCTCCTTTTCCCAAATAAGGTATTGAATTTGAAAGAAAGGTACTAATTTGAAATCCTCTGCGACTCAATGGAGTTAAAGCCATGGAAAACCATGGTTCTAATAGACAATCAACATTCAAAGCACAGGCAATCCCCAAGTTGCAAATGGGTTATATTCCAAAAGTTAATTTGAAACTCGGCTGTTTAGAACCTGCAAAGGCATTTTGCCATGGAAACAAAGTTATAGATGACAGTTGAATCTCTAAGCTACCCACAAAAGTCTATCTAACCTATAATGTGTCTGAATCCAATTGCTTCAACAAGAGGTTTGTAACAGAACATAATAGTCCACTGACAGGCTGATTGGTGGTCCACTTTATCAGAATTTCTCCATTTTGTGTTGTTGGCTTGTCCTTTTAATATTTCTTCATTTTATCCCTTGAAGATGTATTAGTCAAATAATAATACCTTTCTAAAAAAGTGCTTATTTCATTTCTCATAGCCCTGGAGAATATTTTAGGACTTTGATTTATCTTAAAGCAAGAAAGAAATAAATATTCTTTTTTTCCCTCCGTGATAAAAATCAGTTTCTTTCCTTATAAGATGATTTGTTATTGTTTGATGTCTGGATTTTGCTCTTTTGGAAATTTATGCAAAGTTAAAAATCCTTTTCCCATCACTTGGTTTGATGGCAGTAATCCATAAAGATTTTTTTTTTGTTTTGCTTTAATGTATTAGTTATTTTAAATGACTCTGATAACAACAGTAGCTTGACAAATATCAGGGAAGGCCATTAATCAACAATACCAAATAGCTTTTTCGCTTTTGCCATTTCACTTCCCTGACCCCTGATTAAAAATAAATGGTTCCTAAATTCCTCATGTGCCACTCAAAGTCCTTCTTAACCTAGCCCCAACCTAATCTTTCTGCCCTGTATCTCCATAACCTCCATCACAAACTTTATTCTGACGTTTTTACCCCAGACACATTTGCCATTTTCCCACTTGCCTTTGCAGTTGCTGTTCCTACTAGAGCGTTCTACTTGGAACAGTCTACCTGAAACCCATTCTTCGAGGTGCACCTCAAATTTCACCCCTTTTGCGCTAACACGGAGTAATGGAAAAGGTTCACACAGAGCTTAGTGTGAATCCCAGCTCTGCTCCTTTCTTAGCTGTATAATGTGAACTTCAGTTTAACCCGTCAGAGCAATGTTTCTCATCTATGGAATGGGACTAATAGTACTTTGATCACAATGTCATTGCAAACATTAAATAAAGGAAGTTGCCTGTCTTTGACCATCCCATAACGACTGATTGTTTGCCCTTTGGAACCTATAGCAAATTTTATCTCAGCTGTTTTTTAAATGCTGTATCTGTAAGTGGCTTTTTACATGAGTATATTTTGACTTTCTAACCAAGTAGTTTTAACCTATCTGGATAAAATCTATCAGTCAAAGACAAGATAGGATCTCAGAAATCAGAAACCACTCTAGGTATTCCAGACAAAAAAAAAAAAAAAAAAAGATTTCATTTAAGGAATTAGTGACATGGCTGCTGGAAGACTTAAGAAGCAAATGGAGGATGCTGGAGGAAGTAACCAGCACCTCCAAGGTTGCAGAAGCCAGAGAACTAAACAGAAAAACCTAGGAGCTTGAAGGAGAGAGGCCCTCATATGGTGAATATTCCGCTCTCTGAGGAAGGTGTCTTGGTTGATGCTTATGCTAATAAAAGGGCACAGCTGGCTGGTCCTCTTAGCCCTGAAGCAACGTGGCACAGCTAGTGCTAAGCATACCAAACAATACCAGGGCTTTTTCTGTAGCTGTTATCTTTTGAAGGAACAACACTGACAGACATTGCAGTAGAAAGCAAATCCTGTCTCTCTTTCACCTCCTTTCCAGTCTTTCTTTAGTTACTACAACATCTCATTGGCAGATACTAATAGGAAGGATCTGGTAAGGAAGCTTGGGAAATGTAGTTTCCAGACTTAGCTTTAGCATCCCAGAGCAGAATATAACAGGGTGGGCTTGGAGCTCAAAATAAAAGATAAATAATCAGCACAAAAAAGGAAATCTTTAAGATCAAGGCATTTGTTCTTTGTACAAAGGTGTCACTATAAAAGGTATGCAAGAAATATTTCTTGGTTGTTGATTGGTTTTCTCCATTGCAATTAACCATTCTCAGAAGCAAATCTGGATTATCAATTTAAAATAGATTCTTACTAGAAAGGAGTTCACTCTTATTTTATGTTGAGTAAGATGCTTAGTATAATATCAATGTGCAATAGATACTGTTATTAAGGAAATTAACATAGTAAGTTGTTTCATTATTATGCAAGTCCCTCACCTAAAGTAGCTGGATTTTGTAGCTGGAGTCACAGCTTAAGCTTAAACTGTGTGTTTTTATGTGTGTGTTTGTTTTGTTTTGTTTTGTTTTTCCTTGCCTTGGGATTTGAACTTGATTTGGACAGGTCTGTAGAATTCAGAGAGCAAGCCTATTTACAAAGGAAGAGAAAAACATATCCTAAGTGAATAGAGATAAATGAAGTTTGCTAGCATTAGCAGTAAAGGTTTGGTAGGATATGTTGTCTATTCCATGAGCTTAATCTTGAGTCCTGGAATTGCAAACAAGTTACAGTACTGAACTAATCCATTTTCTGTTGCTAATAACACAGTATCATAGACTGGGTTGGTTATAAAGAAAAAAAGGTTTACTTTGGCTCATAGTTCTGGAGGTGCAAAATCAAGGAGTTTCATGTGGTGGTGGCATTCTTGCCAGGTAGAATTCCTAGGTGGTTCGGGGCATCCCATAGCAAGAGATAGAGAGCATTTGTGTATATGTGTGGTTTTGGTCTCTCTCATTCATACAGATCACCAGGATTCAGTCATGTGGGCTCCATCTTGATGAGTTTATCTAATTCTTAGAACCTCCCAAAGGCCTCATTTCTATTTATTTCAAAATCAGATTAAGTTTTCATCCTCTTACTACCTTACGATGGACGTAAACTCCAGAATGAGTTTTGAGGGGGCAAAACAAGTATATAATTAAATGCATCATTACGATGTACATAGTGGTTTGGGAGCTGAAGACAATAGCAATAGGATGTTGTACCCAAGAAACCTCATCTTGGTAGAAGCATCTGTGTCCTTTAGTCAGGGGTTGGTAGCCTCAGCACAGGCGCAGATGCACAGCAGTGGGGAAGCTTTGTTGGCTTTGGAAGCAGTAGGAGAAAACACTTCCATGACCCAGGGGATGAAGATAGTAAATGTCATGGAGTGTCACAGAAGACTAATTCTTAGAGTGCACCTGTGCAAATCTCTGGGGATCTTAGAATCATCTGGAAGAAATTTGACTGTGGATGACAAAGAGTGTGAGACTTGTACTCTTTGAGACTTGTACTCTATTTTTACTCTTAGTCAGCTATAGTTTGGGAAAATGGGCTACATTTAAATTTCTAATTTTGTAGGCCATTAGCTTCTCTAAATTGAAGCTCAATGTTTATTTGGTAAAGTTGTCTTTCATTATTTTAATGTAAGGGTTTCTTCAGTCTCTTTCAGTAATGAAAACTATTTGTAGTAATTAATTTTAGCTTTGTCTTTTAACATTGATCGTACTGGGTTTATATCTTATATGTAAAGATAAAAGAATATCAAAATTCAGAAGTGCTTTGATTTAGAAAAACTTTACAGATAAAATTTTGATATAAGAAATAAAATTTGTATTTCAACTTATTCCTTTAAGTCTTTAATTTTATAATTTCCCTAGTTTTTCCATACTATACATCTCTGTCCTTATTTAAGAGATGCCTGTCTCATGTCTACATTATATTAAAAAATAACAAAAATAAGTTATTGTATAAAGATATTTGTGCTTACTACCATGCATAGTTAGTTGATTTGTCTGGTAGTTTTAAAGTGAAATTTTTGTTTAAATGTTTGGATCTGAATATTGAAGAAAAGCTTTCTTTTTTCTTTCTTTTTTTTAGAAAAAAAAGATTTATTTCTAGTATTAAAAAAGGCCTGATTAATGTAAAACTAGAATAATACAAAAGAGTGAAAAAACCAACTGAAACATGAATTTTTAAGTTTCCTTGATAGAAAACATGTCATTATTCAACTCCGAATGTTTTGTTCAATCAAATTGCTGAGTTTTCTTAAGTTTGGCAAATTACAACTGACTTTAGATTATTTGAATCTTCATTTCCTAATTCATTTAAATTTTGTATTTTTTAGATTAAAATCTCATTGTTATCTTGGTAAAGTTTTGCTCTAGTTTTGAAATTTGCTTTTTCATTTAAAGAGGAAAAAGCCAGATAGTTCGAGAATAGTTTTTTTTTAAATCCCAAGTCATCTTCTGCCTTATTATCCTTATAGATGCTTATCTCCTTCTTCTGTCTTTAAAATTGATTCATATGTCATCTGGTTATGCTGGATAATGATCGTGATGTGTTCAACCCCAAGGCTTCTTATAAGAGTCTCCTAAAGCTGTACAAAACATCAAAGAGCTGTTGACAGTCCCAAAGACAGACATAGAAACTTTATTTTTTCAGCCTAGTGAAAATCCTTATAATCTGTCTATTATTGTATAGCCCCTTCAATAGGAAAGCTATTCAATAAGTCCTGGCTAGCAACCAGATAAGTCTTTCCCCTTTTTGCAAGTGAGACTGTCCCCTGTAGAATACTATGAAACCATATCATTAACTATTTGGATAGTTAGGATTGGACTATTAGGATTATCATTTTGTGATTAAGGAATTCCTGGTCTCTTTTAGTTTCTCTAAAAAGAAGAAACAATATAAAAAATTTGAACTATAGATGAAAAATTTTTTCAAACAACTCAGTCAATTCTATTTTAATTCTATGACACAGAGTTAAAAAAACCATCTTTGCAAAAGTAGACTGTTCTCTGAGCTCATTGCTCTTAGGTACTCAAAGTATGGTCCATGAACTGCCACTATCAGAATCGCTTAGAGTACTTATAAAATTTAGATTCCTGAATCCCAATCAGTGGGTGGGGAGAGGCATGAGTTGGAATCATTCATTATCTCTTAAACAATCACCCAGGGTGATTTTTATTTATGTCAAAGTTTAAAAACTGCTTCTGTAGGCCAGAGTTACATTTTTAGTTTAGGAAGTCACTTTCCTTGTGGCACTGTGAATTGAATTCAGTGCCTCACACATGCTAAGCAAGCACTCTACTACTGAACTATACCTCAGCCTTAGGAAATCACTTTAATGAATTGTCTTAGTTTTGAAATAGAGATAAGGCTTCCAAGGCTATTCTGGATAAAAATGAGGACAGAAAACAAAGAAACAAATTGCTTTGAGTAATAAAGTTGTCCCTCCAAAACCTGTCCCTCTTTCCCCACATCATAACATACTCCTCAGAGACAGATAAAAGCTTTGTTGGCTTTAACTGGTGTACCTCCAAGTCAACTGGTTCTTCCTCTTCTAGCCTTGCACCCCAAAAGAGTGTCAATGGTAATAGTGTTCTCTCTGGCTATTATCAGGACCCTCAATTTTGCTTAGAGAATTTAGTCAACACAACTCTCCCACTTCAATCTAGTATTCTCGTTTTCTCTTATTCATCAACAAGTCTTTTTTCTTTCAAACTTCTGAAAAGACAAGTCTTCACTTGCTATTTGACTTCTTCATATCCCTCTCTCTCTATCTACCCAAAAAAACCTGTCAAGAAATGTGAAGGGTCTGAGATTTTATACTCCTTGCAAACTACTAACTTCATCTGCCATAGTTTCTTGGATGTTGGCAGAAGGCCTGGGTCTTTGGGGTCAAAGGACTATATCACTCTCAGCATAGCAGAGAGTGTCTTGTCATGTTCAATCAGTTCCCTTGCCTCCTAGGTTTTATGCAAGGCAATGAGGGGTTTAGGCGTCAGCTGAGAAGCCATACACTTAGGAAACTCCAATCTTTCATAACGCTCTGCAAGAGAACTTGCTCCACCTGGATTCCAGAAGGAAATAACGTCTTTATTATAGTGGATGATAAACAAATATATCCTTTATTTTCAAAAGTTGTTTTCCAAACAAAAATAATTAAAAAGATAGTCTAGAATAAATGCTGTTAGTGCATTTGCTAACAAGACATAGAGAAATACAAGAGTCCCGTGGATAATTGTCTCCCAATACATCCCTGCACCTCTCATACAGAAGACTGCTCTCTTGAAAGTGATCAGTAATTTACTAGTTTTATAATCTAACTACCTTCTAGAATCCTGGAATGAAAAATAAAATAGAATCCTGGAATGAACCTTAAAGAACAATATTTAGTCATTCAAAAAATATTATTTGGCATCTTCTATTTGCCAGGAACTATGCAAGCCCCAATGCACATGCTCCTTTGTCCCCATAGGGAGCAACAGACATAGTATTCACACATACCAAGATGTAATTACAAACTGTGGGAAATCTTAAGAAGGAAAGGAACTTGGTGGTAGGAGAATTGACATCAACTAGGGATCTTTAACTTGTCTAAGAGGTCAGAAATGTCCCTTTCAAGCTGAGACCTGAAAGGTGAGTAAGAGATAAGGCAGTTAAAAGGGAGGAGAAGGGTAGGTATAGTGATCCTGCAGCTGTTGGGAATCATTGCACATTTGAGAAACTAAAAGACTAGGGGCTGGGGTTGTAGCTCTGTAGTAGCGCCATGCTTGCCTAGCACATGTGATGCACTGGGTTCAATTCTCAGTACATATAAATAAATAAGTAAATAAATAAATAAATAAATAAATGAACAAACAAATGAACAAAATAAAGGTAGAGTCCATCTACAACTAAAAAAAAAAAAAAAAAAAATTTGAAAAAAAAATCCAGAAAGTCTTCTGTCCAGGAAGTAAGGGGAGAGTGATATGAATGAGGTTGCCAAATGTTTTATAGACCACTTTAAGAACTCTAGTCTTATTCTAGAACAATGAGAAGCTGTTTAAGGGTTTCATATAAAAAGTAACATAGTCCTACTTGCATTTTAAAATAAGCATTTTGGCTGCAAAGTACAAAGTGAATGAAGAGGCCCAGGTTATATGGCAGTTAGACCAAATTAGAGTGGTGGTGATGGAAAGAAGTGGACTTATTAGACAGACTCTGGAGATAAAATTTCTGGAGGCTGGTGCTGCAAAAAAAAAAAAAAAACTGAGAATGAAGGTGAGGGGGACACCAGGAATGACTGATAGATGTTTGATTTGAACAATTAAATACATAAGGGAAAAGGAAAACAAGAAGGGTTCATGAACTCAGTCCAAACCTTGTAATTCTGAGACATCAGGTGGACATGTCGATGAAGCAGTTGCTATCAGATTTGGAATTTAGGAGAAGAGACTGGAGCAGAGACCCTACATGGAAATCACTGGTATATAGATGGTAACTAAAGCTCTGGGTGTGGGTGATACTTTGTGAACTAAGAGATCATAATGAAAACAGAAAAGAACCTAAAATTGAATTCCAAGATTCTCTTTAATAGCTAGGGAGAAGAACAGGAATCCACAAAAGAATTAGAGAAACAGTGCCCAGAAGAGTAGGAGGAAAACTAAGAAAATACATGCCAAAGGAAGAAGAAATGTACAAGGAAGAATAGTGGTCAACGTATTGAGTATTGTTGAGAATTCAAGAAAGATGAGGGTTGAAATAAGGAGTTTGAAGTACTGAGAAGAGAAGCAACTTGTCCTAAATCAACATAAATCCTTGTCCCTCCCTGTGTTCTCAAAGAACTCATCTGGGGCCCAGGCTGGGGTAATACATTAGTGTGTGTTTCATTCTTTCTACAAAAGATAAATTCCCATGTTCACTTGGCTTGCTCCACCTTACAGCATTGTATATCATACTACAATCTCGAGGTCAACTTCAATGGTATTTTTTTAATTATATGCCTTTAATCTCCTTCAATATAGTTGTTCTTTCTTGCTCTTCCTATCATGTAGGTATGCTCCAAACATTTTTTAAAATATTAGTATTTATTTAGTTTTAATTTTTTTTTTTTTAGTTTTCGATGGACCTTTTTTTTTTTTTTTTAATGCGGTGCTGAGAATTGAACCCAGTGCCTCACACATGCTAGACAAGTGCTCTACCACTAAGCTACAACCCCAGCCCCCAAAATATTGGTATTTCTAATGTCATTTCTTGAACGCTGTGCTCAACCAAGTAGTCAGAATCTTGAGGGGTGAATTGTACAATTCTGCATTTTTAAAAAGCTCTTCAGAAGTAGGAAGCTTTGGAAATTACTAGCTTAAGTTTGGAAACCACTAGCTAAGCCTCAGATCATACAAAGCTAGGCAGCTATATGGAGAAGCTACCCAACTCACCCACACTCTACTACATCCTTATATTAAGACAGACAGTTATACTTCAGTTATTCCATGATCAGCTTTCCAGCAATTTTGTCTGGAAGAGGGCCAAATCTAGAAGTTAAGAAAAAGAAACATCTCTGTCAGGGAAAGAACTTTTGATAATGAACAGCAATGAAAATATCTCAAGATACCATATTTGATTCAGAGTCACTCGGTTATTTACTGATGGGAAGAAAAGAAACCTCTCATTAGCTGGCTGTAGATATAAATATCCAATCAATCATCACCCGGAGCCATAGAGAAAAGCAGCAGAGAAAGAAGAAAAAGAGTAAAAAATAAACAGTCAAGTACAAAGAATGAGAGGATGGATCAAAGTGGATAAATAGGGAGATGAGGAAATGAGAAGAAGTGACAGATATTAGAAAAGGTGATGAGAACGTTTCAAAGGGGGGGGGGAAAGCAATGAAGTAGGGATTCTTTATCCCTCTGCAATCCCCCCACCCCCAGATGTTAACGTATGGCCAGGGTTTCACACAAGATGATCATCAGTCTCCAACAAAGGATTTCATTAACCACGGCATGCGTTGAGGATGCAGTGAATACGTACATTTTTAACAGATTTCTGTAAATTTTTTTTTTAAGATTGACATTTTCAATGGAGGCACAATTAATATATTTAAATAAAGCCAGTCGTGGAGCTTGGTTTCATCCGTCACCACTCCTGAAAGGAGGGTGCCTGGGGTAGGACTCCGGGTCCCAAAGGCTGCCCCCTCCCCAGCCTTCCGGTGGAAACTGCAGAAGTAAGCACCGCCAGCCGGCCCTTAGGCATTATTGCAGCGCCCCCCATTGCTTGAGGTTTAAGGAAATCGCTGCCGCGTTCACTTGTCTTCGTGCGGTGGTAAAAATTAAGGTAATGGGTTTCCATGAGATTTGGCTGGCTAAGAGACCAAGAAACCAACCCTTTTATTGTCAACTGAAGTAAATCTGTAAATATTTGGGGCGGGAGGGGGGCTCTCGAGATCCCAGGCTCTAGATGTTCGGGACTGGGAAGCTCCGAGCCCACTTCGGTTGGCTTCCTAGTCCTTGGGGGAGTGTCTCTAAGAGCACCTGCCAGCGTTAAGTTCTGGCGTTTTCGGAAAGGAGCCGACACCGTGCGTCTCAGGGAGCTTTTAAAAAATGTGTACTGCGACTTGAGTGTGTGACCCTGGGAACGTCAATTAACTCCACGTTTCCTGAGTGGGGCTCGAGCCCGGCCGCGGCAGAGGCTACCACCAGCCAGGCGCAGCCGGGCCTCGGGAGAGCCCGGGGCCGGGAAGGCGGCGGCGCTCGGACGCCACACGCCGCGGGCCCCTGTGGGGATTCGCACTGGGGGAGTGCTCTGGACGCGGACGCGGGCTGGGGCTCGGGGTCCCGGCCGGCCGGGGGCGCCGTCGGCGGAGCTCGCGCAGCCGCACTGAGCACATCGACTCCGACTCCTCCTCCCGGTTCCGTAGTAAGCATGGCGGCGGCGGCGTTCGTGGTCCCTCGGGTGAAACAGAAAGCGGGAGCTACGCGGAGAGGGAGCGAAGAGCGGGGCTGAGGCGGCGCCGTCACTATCGGAAAACAACCTCAACAGTCAGCGCGCCAGCGGCCGCGGCGGCCCCAGAGAGCTAGCTCTGCCACTGAGGCAAAGAGAACGATCAGGAACCCGAAGAAGAGGCGACAGGGGAGCCGCCTTCCTCCGCCTCAGAGCGGCGCGACTCGGAGGTGAGAGCGCGGGCACTCCCTCCGCGAAGGCGGGCGACCCCGACCCTTCCCTGCCTGTCTCGCCCCGGAGCAGGCGCCGCGGAAACCGTTAGGCTGCGGCTGAGGGCCAGGGCGCCAGCGGGGCTCGGCCCGTCGAGGGGCCCGGCCGCCCCACCCCATCCCGGGCGCGCGCTGCGCAGAGGGGAGCGGGCGGGGCTCGGGACCCATCGACTTGCCCCGCACCTGCCGGAGCCGAGTCTCTCCCGGACGCGCTCGCGGGGGCGCGGCCGCCCTCCCCTGCGTCCCCCGCCCCCTCTCCGGCGGCCCGCGGCGAGCTTTGCCGCTCCGGAGGACAGGGGGCGGGCGCGCAGCCTTCGGGAAGGGATCACCCTGCGCCTGCAGCGCCTGCGGCTTTGGCTGCCCAACAGCCGCGGAACTTAAACGCTTTTCAGAAGAGCTTTCCCCCCGCTCCCCTGGGGGTTAAAACCTTGAAAACCCGCCCTTGTTTGATCTCGTTTGGCTGCTGCCTGTACCTGGCGGCTCCTCTCCCCAGGTGAGTTAACCACCTGTTCAGTCGGGAGGTGGACCGGAGGCTGCAGTCCTCGCTCTGTTTAACAGCCTGGATCTTTGAACTTTTGACACGGCTTTGCGTTAGGTAAAGGAAGATGAAACAAATAATCTCGACGTCAAATTGCAAGCAGAACGGTGGATGTTATTAATAAGTGTGGTTGTTAATCCTTTTATTAAACTGTTAGCTTTAAAACAGCCTTGAGATATTTGGGGTGGGGGGTGTGACGATTGCTGGATGTGCTAGGGATCGAGAATTAGAGAGATTCTTTTGAGATTTTATGTAAATTCCTTTGGACACCTTTGTGGCTGACCATCTATTAAGATTAACAGACTGGGAAGGTTTTCGTTTTCTTTTTTACAGCGCAATTCTGATTATGTGTTCACCGTGGACTTTTAAAACTGAGCCTCATAATTTTGCTTCTTACTGTGGTCTGTATTTTTAGTTCTTGAAACCAAAGTGTGTGTGTGTGTGTGTGTGTGTGTGTGTGTGTGCGCGCGCGCGCGCGCATTATAAGAATGAACTCTTTCTGTAGTATTTTATCATATGCTTTTACCAGCACAAGTACTAAACATATGCCACTCAGGAGTTGGAGCCATATGTTAGGCAGAAATAAATTGAGTTTTGTGGCTCTGATCTTGTGTTTGGATAAATATTTAGTTTTTGTGTGTTTGCTAAATCTGTAATTTTTACCATCTAGTCAGTTTTGTTTAAACTACCTTAAAATGTTAAAGAGAAATGAGTCCCTTGCTGCCTTAATATTTTCTTTTTTGAATTAATTTTTCTCGAGTAATGAGTTAAAGTGCCCACTGAGACAGATAATGGGCCTACCAGAAAGCAATGGTAAATATTTTTAACACATTTTTATAAAATATAAACTAAAATTTTATTTTTAGCATTTTAACCCATTGGTAATTCTTGCTATCACTAATAACATCCATTGTGGGAAGAAGGGAGGGTTGATGACTTGACAGGAAAACAATCTTGTTAAAATTTCTATGTTAAAATTTTCAGCACTGTTACATTAAATTTTACTGTTTTCTTCCCAGTTTTCTATGTGTAGGTCAAGTGGAAATTTTTTATCCCAGACTGGCTACCGTTAGCCACTTGTATGCTTCTATATTAATTCCCCTTTTTTTCCTTTTGTCTGAATCCTCCAAATCATGGAATGTTCAGGAAAAATCATAAACTCCTGGTTAACACTCAACTCAGTCAAGCATAATTAAAAGGGTGGTTTGCTTCTTCCAAAATTAATGATATGCATTAGGAAAAAAAAACAGATTTTTTTGATGCCATTTGTGTCGTCACTTTTTCTCTTCATGTGATTGAGAGCTGATTTATTTTACCATGCATTCAACGATCCCTTTTACTTATTAAATTTTCTACCATATAATATTAAGCGTATTTTATTATTGATTAAGAAAAAATTTCTTCCTTTTCCCTGGCCAGGCAGGTGAAGGGTTGAGAGATTCTGGAAAAAAGGGGGGGGGGCGGGCGGGGGGGGGGGCTGGAAGAGGGAATGCATAATTAATAAGCATAATGATTTTTTGTTAGTTACTTAGGCAAAGGACATTTAATTTATAATTTAGTATAGATGCACAGGTAATAATATTGTTTATTTTAAATTATTTGGGGTTTTAAAATGTCTATATATCCAAGGCTTGTGCATGTGATATTTTGCCTATATTTTAAAAATATTGGTGATGTAGTTTTGCAATGCATTTACTATAATTTGATGTAACCAAAACAGGCTTTTTTAAAAAAATAAAACATTCTGGGTGCATTTTTTCCATGCAGATGCTTCTAGATTGTATCTTAGAGATGAAGGATATGCACATGATTTCCAAATTTATTTCCAGGTAATAGAAAGATAAGTGATTAGTGGGGTTTTCATTTGTTTGTTTTTGGTTTTCTTTTCAGCAATCTCTAATAGACTTCAAATAAATACACAGTATTGTAAGTCCAGAGATTTAGAATACTTTGTGTGTCTATTCCATTGAGCACAACTTGTTAAAAAAATTAGTGACCATTAGTGTTGAAAGGCAAATTTTGTTCTTTTACATGTATTTGCGAGTTTTTATAATATTCTTAATACCTTGGTCTTTATTTCAGAATATTTTTCAATAGTCTCTTTTTATGTATTAATTCTTAATCTTCTATCTTTCTGCTAATATGATTTTGCTTGTCTTTAATATTTACTTTCCAAGTTCGCAGTGTAGCCTCTGGTCTGCCATCAGGTTCCATATAGATGTCATCTTTTGATGTTTTCCATTACTTATCACCCATTACAAGTCCTCAGACTATTTTTTCTCCAAGATAGAAGAGTACACTTGGGAGATGGTATATGCCCAGAGGATAATGAAATATTATCAAATGCAAAAGCAGTGTAATATGTGCCTACAAGTAATTACAAACGAATTGGGGATACTAGGCTTACACAGGAGACCATTAGCAAAAGCTATACAATAGTACTATTTAAGTGTGTGATACCAATTGTAATTTAAAGCACAGTGAGAGCTAGAACAATCCTGGCATTTGGAGGAAGTCAAACTTGAAACTTAGGAAGGATTTATATATCAAAGGAAATGTCATTTCAAAAGAGGTTGACAAGAGTTGGAAGTAGTAGCAAGGAGACCAGCTTGAGAACACCTAAGAAAAAGTATTAGGAGAAAGAAAGGTTAGGTAGAGATTTTAACTAAGCCCCAGGCTGTGGTTAAAAAGTAGGAAGGACTGGCAAGACAGTTGGCTGTATCATTAGGAACCATTCAATGAAAGAATTATGCACTGGGAGCAGTGGCACATGCCTGTAACCCCAGCAGTTCAGGAGGCTAAGACAGGAGGATCGTGAGTTCAAATCCAGCCTCAGCAATGGCAAGGTGCTAAGCAACTCAGACCCTGCCTCTAAATAAATACAAAAAGGGCTGGGGATGTGGCTCAGTGGTTGAGTGCCCCTGAGTTCAGTCCCTGGTACCAAAAAAAAAAAAAGAATTATGCATCCTGTTTGGCACATTAATAGTTAAGGCTTCATTGTATAGTGGGTAGCTTATATGTGTTTGTTTATATAGCTTAAGTCAAAGGTTAGCAGACTTTTTGTAGAGTACTAGATGATTAAAGCCCTATAAGACATTTATAGTCTCTGTGGAATATTCTTGTTTGTTTGTTTGCTTAACTCAGGGGCCACATATCTGTGAGCTGGATTTGGCTATTGGACCTGGTTTGCTGACCGCTAGCTAATAATTGGCTAGGTTATTATCCATATAGCACATACTATGAAGTATCTTGTTTTATCTACATGGTTGTTTGGTGTGTTTCATAACTATTATTTATATATTTTTCTTTATGGTGTACTAAAAGTAAAGAAAATAATGCTAAAATAAATAGTACTGTAATTGTTAATTTGTGGCCAAACTTCTGGCAAGGACCTAAAATAGGTCTCAGAACTGGGAAGTGAAAAAAGAAAAAAGCCTTTGAGCCAGGCCTTACAGCAGTGAAAATAGCTACCCAGTGATTTCATAGAATTTGTATAAGGTTAAGTATATCAATTGACTGTGATGGTTTTACATTTTTTAAAACTAAACTGGAATTTCAGAAACCTTGCCTAGGGTACTGGTGGACTATAAGTGTACTGGTGGCCTGTAAATGATAATAGAGGAACAGGTAGTAGGGAATCTAGTTTTTATAAGTAGTCTAGGATGACTTAGTAATTACTAAGAACAAACCGTTGGAAATCCTGTATTAACTCCAAGAAGAGTCACTATGTGGGACGGTGTAATAATTGATATTTACTTTGATGAGCTTGAATCATGAAGAAAAGTTATATTGTGTTATATACAGATTAAGACAAAGAAAGAAGACCTAGCCCCTTTTAAAAATATTTCCATTAAAATTATTTTAAGATAAGCTATGGTGATTTAAAGGATAAGTATTGGTTATTTGAAAATTCATTTACATGAAACATATCTTTGAAATTTCTAAATGTGTAGAGTGTGTTTCTAAGGCAGTGCTGTTCTCTCAACCTCCTGTTTCCTTTCCCATTACCAGGTTAGTAGTGGTGCCTCAGGTTATAGCTTCATGAATCAATTGGCTTAGGTTTCTCTATATTGTATCAAGAGATCAAGAATATAGCATAAGAGCATTCTTTCATTCAGCAGCATTAGTAAATAGGTTCTGTATATCAGGGTTGATATTCGGTGCTGGGAAAAAAATGGTTTTAGGCGGGGGCTACTTGGATAGAATAGTGTTTTATTTTCCTGTGAAAAACATTAAAACCAGATGAAAATGAAAGACTTAAGTTAATTTTTGTATGTAAGTATCATTTTTTCATTCTTTGTGAATATCTTGAGTTTTAAGGCTATACAAACCCTTTGAAATAAGTTTCAGCCTTCATAAATTGGTACCTAATAAAAATTTGACTTTGTTTTAAGAAGAAATTAATAATGTACTCCCTTCCGCCCCAACTTTTGTCAATTCTTGAAACAGCTTCCCCATTCCTGCTGTTTTCATTTCCTAAGTAGAAGATAAAATGCCTTGGATGATGACTCAAATCTAAATCTGAGTTCCATCTTCACCATTCATTAGCGAATTGGTTTCAGGTTAGATTTTTTAATCTTCATTTTCAATTCTTAAAATAGAGAAAATTAAAACTATCTTGTTTTCCTTACAAATACTGTGAGGACCCAAAGAAATGTTATAAACTATAAAAACATTAAAATACTGTTCATTAATACTACTGGATTGGACAAAAATACAGCCTTTTTTAAAAAAAATAAGGTTAGAAAATCTTACGTCTCAGTTTTATCCTCCTAAGTTCTGTAAACCTACTATGTTTCCACTAAACATTTAAAGTTTTAACTGCTTTCTTGGCAAAGAGAATACATATAAAAACATTCTTGTTAATCTTTCAGTATTGTATATATCCCATGTGCCTCTATTCCTTTTTGCAAAGAAATACTGATCTTCTGTTCCATATAACCTCAGCTGTTCTTTACAAAGTGAGGTTAAAACTGCAAAAAGTGAATTCCTTATGGTTTTCTTTTTTAAAATCCACTTGTTGAGATTTCATTGGATTTTAGGGCCTATGGTTGATAATTTTTAAAATCCTACACAAACCTGCCAGGTACATAGTGGTACTCTGATTTTACAAATGTGATTGTAATTCTGATTTGACTTATTTCTCTTCCTCCCTCAAGTTCTTGAAATCTTTTATATGCTATTTTCTAAAAGTTCAAAAGTATATATACTTTGTAATAAACCTTGACATAAAAGTTATTTAAATTTGATAGATTATATGTATTAATCAGCCTCTATCAGAAATGTTGAAAAGAGTTGTTTTGTTTTCCTTCTTAAGAATCCACATTTTAATACATATTTGAACAGAATGGTTTTTTAAAAGTTACATTATTCCTTCACTGTCTGTTTCCCCCGTGAGGGGTTACTTTAATTGATTTATGTATATAGTCATCTTCAGTAAACCGGCAGCCACAGAATTTGGAAGGGAAAAATCTTCCTACTGGAGGATCCATACAGATGTTTCGTAAGTACATTTGAAAGCATAGTTAAGACTTCACTTTAAAAAATATCTTTAAAGTATTTGAAAATACTTTAAGAGTAACTTTAAAAGTTATTACAGGTTGAGCATCCCTAATCTAAAAATACAAAATCTCTCATGGAGTGCCATGATAATGCCACAAGTGGAAAATTCCACACCTGACTTCATGTGATGGGTTGTAGTTAAAATGCAGGAGCACTAAAAATATTGTATAAAATCACTTTCAGGCTAGGTATATAAGGTGTATTTGAAACATAAATGAATTTTGTGCTTAGAGGTGTGTTTCATCCTCGAGATACCTCATTGAATAGTATATGCAGATGTTCCAAAATCTGAAATTGAAACACTTATGGTCCCAAGCGTTTTGGGAAAGGGATATTCAACTTGTATATTATAGAATTTGCTTTACAAAACATCATATACAACTCTTTGTTTAAGATCTAGTTTGTAGTCATTTCATTTTCCTCAACATAAGTTTTTCTTAAGATTTGTCTAAAAAAGAAAAGTGAAAATTTATAATTTATGATTAAACTCTCTGGATTGTTTGGATTGAATGAGCCATTCTCAATTATGTCTTTGTTCATAAAATTTAATTTTTTCCCACAAAACATTTTCATTAGCAATTATACATTTTTTTTACATTTCAGTGTAATATTTCGACGTACGTACCTTTTGTTTCTTTAGTAACTCTTAAAACCAGCTGCTTCTACTACTATAGATAAGTATTCTTTAAAAGTACTATTGTATGCTGACATTAATTTTTTGTTTATTACTTAAACCTTACAAAAATTGGCCTGTGTGTAGTAGAGTAGTTTTTGGTTAAAAATAATGGGCAATTTTCTTTTCCTTCAACCCATCTTTTAATGTGCTTCCTAATGTTTCAGAAACATAAATTTATTCAAATCATTTCTAAATTTTAGAAATTAAGATAATATCACTGTTTCTGCTGCATCAATTAAAATCTCTCTTGTCTTCTTGAGAGTTCATCCTCTTTTAATATGCTATGACTATATCACCATTCCCCATGACTTCCCAACTTCATAATGTAGTATAAAGAGCATACATTTTTGCTGTTGGCAAAGACAGGCTTCTTCCTGGCTGCATATAAACATGATACTTTACCTCTTTGAGCCTTTATTTTTTCATTTTACAGTGGAGTAATGATAGTACCTATTTCTTAGAATATATTGTTACAAGGATTAAGAGAGAACCCAGTTAAAAAGGCAAATACAGTGATTGCCATAGGCTATTTATATCTAGAACTTAAACAGACATACCTAATCGTTATTATCTGGGTATCCTATTTTCATCATTTGTCTGTTATTTATTGAAAACTTTAAATGTCCAGATACTTAGAATATGAATGCCACAAAAATGAATGTCTTACTCCCTTCTCTTTAGAAATTCACAGATTAGGATAAGAGAAAAAGACATGTAAATAAATACATATTTTTAAATAATTAAAAAATAAATAGAAAATTTCTCTTGTCTTCTTTTTCCATGTGTGAATGCTACCTTTAATACTGAATGCTGTGTATTGCACATATTATACACAGAATATCATAATTGTGTATCATTATGTAGTGTGTGTGTATATCTATATCTATCTATCTATATATTTTTTAACTTGTCTGACTCAGCTATTAGAACATGAACTACTTGGATTTGAACATTACTGCTGGGGTTGGCAGTTCTTAAACAAAGAGCAAATAGTAATATTTCAGGCATTGTAGGCAATATGGGCTCTCATATGTACTTAGATGAGCTACAAGAGCACAAAACCAGCCATAGATAGATTACAAACAATGAGTATGACTGTATTCTTTTGTTGTTGTTGTTGTTGTTGTTAGCTGTAGATTATTTTATTTATTTTTATGTGGTGCTGAGGATCAAACCTGGTGCCTCACATGTGTAAGGCAAGCGCTCTACCACTGAGCTACAGCCCCAGCCCTGGTGTGAACGTATTCTAATTAAGCTTTATTTACAGAAATAGGCAACAAACCAGATTTGACCCACAGGCCTTAGTTTGCTGACTCTTGAAATGCTGTATACCAATGCAACTGAAGTAGATACTATTATCACCATTTTAAAAATGAGAAAACTGAAGCACATTAAATAACATGCCAAAGATCATACAACTAGTTGGTGAACAATCTGGAATTTGAACCCAGGCATTCTGATTCCAGAGCCTGGACTTGTGATTGGTAAATCATATAGGTTCTAATATGTTGACTCTAGGAGTGTAATGATGATTCTGTATCAGGAAACATTAGTGTAATTTACTATGTTAATAGATTTAAGGGCAAACTATAATTTCTCTTTGGTGCTAAAAATATCATTTCTAAAATTAAACTGTCAGTTCTAGTAACTCTTAAAGAAATAACCTTACAAAGATTATTTGCCAGAAATCTATATGCACTCTAATAGTGAAATATTAGAAGCACTTCTGTTGAAAGATAGGAATATAACATTGGTCCAGAGATCTTAGCTAGTACATTAATAAACCTGAAAAATAATTAACCTTTATAAAATAGGAGAGAAATGTGCCACCATTATTATTTATAGTTGGTATGACTGCTAACTTAGATAATATAAGATAATCAGCTAAAAATTATTACATTTAAAAAATATTTTAGTTAAATGACTAGCCATAAAGTAAACATTAGTATCTCATATACCAGTAGTAACAAACTATGAAATATATTAAGAAAAAGCAGCCTAAGTTACAGAATACTTAAGGAACGCATTAGTAACTATATGAAGAAGCAAGAAGGTTTGAATGGATAGAGGAATATTAAGTTCCCTAATGTGACTGCTTAATAGTATAAAAATGGCAATTTACACTAGATTAGTCCATAAAGTCAATATAGTTCTAATTATAAATGCAATGGGTTTTTAAAAATGGAATTTTCCAAACAATGGTTCAAGATTGAAAGGGGGAAATGTACCAGAATGGCAAGCTAAATTTCAAAAAGAAGTGTTAACAAAAGGAAGTGTATCCACTGAAGGTCAAAACATTATTGTAAAATGCATTTATTAAAATAATAATTTGGAATAGTGATAAGCATGTTAATCATAGGAGAAGATTCACAGATAAGAAGAAATATATGATAAATGGTTGAGTAATGGAAACACTATTCTATAAACGGTATGGAAAAATTGGCCCATCCAGTTGGAGTAAAGATAGTTAAGTAACCACTTCATGGCAGTCTCAAAACTAATTTCCAAATGAACTAAATGTCTCTTAAAACAAAAACAAAATGGTGAAAGTTTTAGAAGTATATCTAAAAATTTTGAGATGATGGCCTTTTCAAGTGAGACATTAAACTTAGATAACAGTTTAAAATGCAGTCAAGAGACTAGGATAAAATATTTGACATGTAATAGACAAAATTAATAAATTTAGAGCTTATAAGATTTGCCTAAAAATCAATATGAAAATGACAACCTTGTAGAAAATGGGAAAGAATGTGATCAGTACATTCACAGAAATAGGAAAAAAAAAATATATATATATATATACTGTAAAACTTTAAAGAGATGCTCATCCACACCAGTAAATTAAAACATCAATAAGACTATTTTTAAAAATGAAGATAAATCATATATTAAAAAAGACACTGACCAATGTATGTGATTTTATTTATCTAACAACTACTGCCAGAAAACTTGATACAAAGCACAGTAAAAAGTCTGAAAGGTTACATATCATAGTTGGTGGCTATAGAAAAAGAGCTTGAATTTGGAGGCAGCAAAAAGTTGAAAGTAATGTTGATATGTGCATTTCAAAGTATAAGCAGGTTGTGATGTAACAAATGTGATAACAAAAGATATGACGATTTGACTTTGGTGATTTTGATTGGTCCATACCTTTTAATTGGATGGCCTTGGTTTATGTCTAATTTTCTTGTGTAATTTTTAAAAAAATGTTTATTTTTTACTTGCAGTTGGACACAATACCTTTATTTTACTTATTCATTTTTATATGGTGCTGAGGATTAAACCCAGGGCCTCATACATGCTAGGTGAGCGAGCGCTCTACCGCTGAGCCACAACTCCAGCCCTTTTTGTGTAATTTTTTTTTTTAAGAGAGAGAGGGGGAGAGAGAGAATTTTTTTAATATTTATTTTTCAGTTTTCGGTGGACACAACATCTTTATTTTATTTTATGTGGTGCTGAGGATCGAACCCAGCACCCTGTACATGCCAGGTGAGCATGTTATCTCTTGAGCCACATCCCCAGCCCCTGTGTAATTTTTAATAGCACCTCTTCTTACTTGTAGAACCTTTCCAGATGGCATCTAAAGTCATTAGTGCTTTTAGAAATAAGAATTTCGGATCTGAAACTGTGATAAAGTAGGATAAAGAAGTGAGAATTTCTTAGTGATTCATAATCTTTATAAACATATCTGCCAACCCAGACAATGTTGTTGCACTTTATTTTCTAAGTTTCTATTATAAAAGCATTTTTCGTTTTTAATGTATAAAATTGTGGGACCAGGGAGGTAACTCAGTAGAGTGTTTGCCTAGTATGTGCAAGGTTGTGTGTTCAGTCCCCAGCACTACCAAAAAGAAATTGTGATTACCAATATAGGTTTGTTTTCCATATGCCTGGATATTTTGATTTCCCTCCTGCTACTATCAGAAATCAATCTTCCTTCCTTCCTTCCTTCCTTCCTTCCTTCCTTCCTTCCTTCCTTCCTTCCTTCCTTCCTTCCTTCCTCCCTCCCTCCCTTTCTCCCTCCCTCCCTCCCTCCACCCCCCAAGGCTTTGCACATTCAAGGCAAGTGCTCTGTCTCTAATAGAGGTACACCTGCAGCCCTAGAACCTAGAATTTTAAGAAAGTTGGGATTGAAGAAGTCAACAGCTTGAGAGGAAGACACAGAAAAGAGAAGGAATATGTTTTAAAAATAAGATGGAGGTGCTGGGGATGTGGCTCAAGCGGTAGCGTGCTTGCCTGGCATGCGTGCGGCCCGGGTTCGATCCTCAGCACCACACACCAACAAAGATGTTGTGTCCGCCGAGAACTAATATAAATAAATAAATATTAAAAATTCTCTCTCCTCTCTTACTCTCTCTTTAAAAAAAAAAAATAATAAGATGGAGTCTAGCCATAATTAAGCTCACCTATAATCCTGGCTACTCCAGAGTCTGGGGCAGGAGGATCAAAAGTATGAGACCAGCATAGGTAATTTAGCAAGCTCTGTTTCAAAATAAAAAATATTTTTGCTTTTTACCACTATCTATATGCTATGGGTGTGTGGCTTAAGTGTGTGTGGTAGAGCCACTGTGTTTGGTCACCAGTACTGCAAAAAATAATAAATAAACAAATAAATAAATAAATAAAATGGTGAAGATGGTTGTGTTTAGAAGCAACAATTTTTTTTTAAACCCAGGCATTTATAAACAAAGAGTTTTAAACAAAGAATTTGGTTGACTCAGAAAGGACTGAGTTCTAAAAACATGTCTTCCCATTGAAAATAAAGTCTTTCTTGATTTTCTTATGGTAGAATTCTCTATTTGTAGTTTTGATGAAGGAAACAGTGCAGATTTTACATAGGAATTCAAACCCTGTTACTTGAACTTAACTATCAAAGTGGTAATGTGGCCAGAAAATATTTAGAAACTCTTGGTTTACTCTTAAGTCCAAAGTCACTCTCATAGGTATAGTCAAGAATTTGAAATTTTAAGACTGAAGTGAACAGTCTTTAATATAAAATAGTACTTCTAGAAAGGGCAATAAAATATTTGAGGTGAAAATAGAATTGCCTCAGGTATAATTAACTTTGACACTAATGGTAATCCAAGTGCTCCAGACACAAGACACTACAGCTGTATATGGGATTTAAGATGTCATTTTTTAAAAAATCAGTTGTTCTTATGTGCACACTATTAATTTTTTAATGGATTGGGGTTGATTTGAAGCAACAAGAGTTCTCTTATTTTCATAGTTTCCTGAGTAGAAGTATCTTTGTTATGTATTTTCCATTAGCAGTTCTTTTGGAATGTATTTGAACCAGATTTTCATCTTAATAACTATTACAGTGTGATTTCTTAGTGATGGATCAAGGGCCATACCCTGTGAATACCTAATTAAATTATATAATGTTTAATGCATTAGGTAATATTATAATAAGTTTGCTAATAACCTATATAAACTAGTATTTTCCTTATAAGAATATGATTATATATACTTCCTTGTATTAGGTTAAACCTTATGAAGTAAAGTTATTTTAAAGTTTTTGACCTTAAATGGCAATTTTATATGGTTTAGCCTATTATGAAACTATGATAGTCTCTGTCCTATGTAAAAATATTATTTTACATATCACAAAAATACATCGTAAGCTATTTAAATAGTATAAATTCATATATAGCACATGACTGATGAAATATCACCGTACAAGTAAAATTGGATATCTATTTCTAAAGGGATAAAAGTAGTAAATCAAAAATATTTACTGCAGATATGCATCATTGTACACTATAGTGTTACACAACTTTCACCAAAAACTAAATTGAATTTGAGGATGATGAAACTAAAAGATAGTAATTTACAATTAAAAACCCTGTAGTAATTTATAAGAAAAAGCTATCAGGCTTGAAATTGTCAGGCAGTTGAAGACACCACAACAACTAGTACCAATTAAAGAAAGCATTGATGATAGATTTACAGATAAAAATGTATTCTTCCCCACAAATTGTAGGAATCCCATCTGTGTTTCATACCACTTAGTCTTAGTATAATCCTGAATTAGTGGCTTTAATAAATGCTGGAATTATATGTATTTATGTTTGTGGATGACACATTGAAATAAGAACTCATTCTGCAGGTTTCTAGTAAGTAACCCAAGGTCTTACACAGAAATAAAAGCTAAGGAATTGTGTGTCATTTTCTTAAAATAAATAACTTTGGTTTTTCTTTTAGTTCTGGGCATATCTAGAGCACACTGACTTTAAGTGGTGAACTATGGATCAATTTTTTATTTATTTTTTACTCTTTTTTAAAATTTATTTTTATTGGTCCATTATAATTATACATAATAGTGGGATTCATTATGCCATGTTTGTACATGCACATAAAATAACTTGATCAATCTCATTTAATGTCTTCGTCTTCCCTTTCATCCTCTCTCCCCCAAATCACTTACTCGTAACTATGCTGATCTCCCTTCTATTATTATTACAATTTTAATTTACTATAATTTTATGTATATAATTGTATATATACATGCATGTATGTGTATGTATACATAACATAAAAGCAGGATTTGCAGATGGACATCACAAATGTGCTTCCTCTTGCCCTCCCCTCCTCCTTCCCTCTGTGGATTATACTTTTTTAAAAACTCATAGAGGTCATAATGAGTGAAATTATCTAGACACAGAAAGACAAGTATCACACTTTCTATGTGGAAAATAGAAAGAAAAACAGAAGGTAACCTGAAGAGGGACTACTAGGGAAAAGGAAGGGGAAGAGTAAAGTGGGAAGAGGAGTAGATGGTAACAAAACATGTTATATGCATATATGGAAATGTCACAGTGAAACCCATTAATTTATCCAGTAATATGTGCTACTAATTATAATAATTTTAAAAATCATACTTTTAAATCATAGCCATTTGGATCCTGCTTTGGATAAATATTTTCACCTTTGTATAGTCCATTGGATACATTATAGATTAAGAGTAGCAAATTTAGGTCCCTTGTCAAGAAGGAATAAAAGAAGCTGAATTTACTTTTCTGCCAGATCAAAAAAACTAGATGAAGTACAGGGAACAGTAGCACTGAGACAATAGGCATTGAGCAACAGAAGAGGGAAAACAAGGCACGCCCTATGATTGGCTTAGCTTCTTGGAGAAAGTTACCAGGGCATAACACAGGGAGGGAAACCCAGATAAGTTTTGGCAGACTGCCTGATTTGAAGAAACAATGCTAGTATTCCCAGGAATCCAAGGGACTAGAGTTTACAGAGGAGAGAGCTGCAAAGAAAAAGAACTTCAGAGATACAGTGAAGGGTTTCTCTTAAGCATTCAGCAAAGTATTGGTAAATGTATACATTTATATTGGGAAAGAGCCACCAAACTGGATTGTACAGAACATATCCAAGTTCATGTAGAGCCAGAAAAAGTGCCTCTTCCCACCACTCACAGAAACCTCATTGACACAGCCTTTGGTAAAGTATTCTGAAGATTGTTTTTTGCTTTAGAGGTGGAAAGAAATTAATCCTAGACTAAAAGCAACTCTGGGCCTGCATAAACAAGACCCAGAATGATCAAACTGTTTCCTCATTGAACCACATCTCAGAACAAAGCTCTAAATTATTTGTAAGAATAAAAAAGTACATAGCAGTCCACAAGGTAAAATTCACGTCTGACATTCAATAAAATTACTAAGTCTGCAAAGAAGTAGGAAAATACCAACCATAATTAGGAGAAAACTCGACACTCAAAACAGTCCCACAGATGATGAATTTAATGGGCATTAAAACAGTTATGACTATTGGAAAGTCTGAACATTTTAAGTAGAGCTCGATCCTAGATTAAAATTATAGTGTAGGAGGTAAGACACGCTGGATGGAATTAATGGCATGTTAAGACATCGCTGAAGAAAAGGTTAGTGGACATGAAAATATAGCAATAGAAATCATCTAAAAGGAAAGAGTTTTTTAATGAACTAAAAATAGTGTTTGAAGAAATAATGATCAGAATTTTTCCATATGCGATAAAAATATTATCCAAGAAAACACAGTAAACGAAAGATGAATAAAACTACATGAAGGAACATCATAATCAAATCAGTTGTAAAAAAAACAAAAACAAAAACAGATCTTAAAGCCACCAGAGAAAAAATAGAGTAAAGATAAGAATGACATCAGATTTCTCATCAGAAACAATGGAAGGTGGAAGACGATTGGAGCAGTAGCTTTAAAATACTAAAAGAAAAAACTATCAACCTCGTGTTCTTTACCCATTGAAATTGCTTTTTTAAATCAAAGGTAAAATAAAGATTTCAAACATACAAAAACTGAAAGCGTTTATCTCCAGTCCTGTTCTAAAAGACATGTTAATTGGAGTCCTTCAAGTAGAAGGGAAATGAAACCACATGGAAACCTAACACCTGTACAAAGAGCTAAATGTATCAATAATGGTAACTACATGAATAATTATATGATTTTTTAAAAATATTTATTTTTTAGTTATAGGTGGACATAATATCTTTATTTCATTTTTATGTGGTGCTGAGGTTTGAACCAAGTGCCTCACGTGTGTTAAGCGACCACTTTACCACTGAGCCACAACCTCAGCCCCTTATAAGATATTTTATTATTATTTAGATTTCTTTAAAAGATAATTGATGGTTGAGCAAAAATGAGCACAGATTGTGGAGTTTGTGACATATAAAAGCAAAATATACAATAACAATTGAGAAAACAACAACAAAAGGGGTGAGTTTGGAGATTTGTTGTTTGAATACCTATGCCTGAAATGTATAACTTAAAGGTAGATTGTGATAAAATGCATGTTATTAATACTAAAGCAACTACTCAAGTAACAACAAAGTATTAGCTTATAAGTCAATAAGACAGACAAGTTTATAATAAGAAATTATCTAAAACAGAGATAAGGAGAAGGCAACAGAGGATACATGAGACAAATGGAAAACAAATAGCAAGGTAGTAGACACAAATCCTGACATATTAACAGTCACATTACATGTAAATAGTCAAAACACAATTAAACGGTAGAGATTGTTTGATTAGACTTCTAAAAATCAAGACCCCATTGAGGCTGTAGCTCAGTGGCAGAGCACTTGTCAAGCCTGTGTGAGGCACTGGGTTCAATCCTCAGCACCACATAAAACTAAACAAAAGCATTCTGTCCATTTACAAATACAAAAAAAATTAAAAAAGGAATCAAGACCCACTTCTATGACTTCTGTAAGAAAGTCACTTTAGGTATAAAGACACATGGTAAAATTATAGAAAAAGATATACCATGCTAACACTACACCAAAGAAAGCTAAAATCACTGTGTTAGATAAGCAGTTTGATGACTGAAATACAGTATTACCAGTACTATTGGGGTTTTTTTCATAATTTTAAAGAGATTAATTCAGTAAGAAGACATACAATCCTATAAATTTTTATGCAATAGAATGTAACATGGAATGTCGATGTTTCTTGAAAACAAAAGAATCTGAGGATTTTTTTGAATTAGGCAAATATTTCCTGGATACAGTGTCAAAGGCACCATCAATAAAATGAATTGGTGAATTGAACTTTCTAATTTTAACTTCTGCTCTTCCAAAGACATTTGTAAGACTACAAAAACAAGCCAGGCTGAGAGGAAAATCTTTGTAAATTAGTTAACAGGTAAAGGCTGGTATCCAGGATATATAAAACTCTGTCAAAACTCAAGAAAAAAACAAACAATCCAGTAACAAAATGGGCAGAATGAATTGAATAGATGTTAAACCAAAAAGCTCGTGTGTAAAATACTCCATGTATGTTTGTTTATCTCATAACTCTGCATTTTCCAAGAACATTCTGTTTTTTTTTAACCTATAAAAATAGCAATTTCGAATTTGAGGGTATAGGATACTTTCTTAGTATGTTGATTAGGCTGAAATCTCCAAAGGTATTTTCAAAACCTTACTAAACTTGATTACTTTACAAATACTTTCTTATAGTATCTAGTTTTATTTGTTTCTAATTTAGGTTAAGAATGTATTCACATCTTGTATAGGGCCTTCAAGAATGAGCTACACCTTATGTTATTATCAACTTGACATCTTTACTATAGATGATTACTTAAATAAAATAGTTTAGTCTTAAATCTGTATTGTCTTGAGACTGGCAGCATGAGCTTAGCCAGGAACTAGTTAGAAATTTGTATTTCAGAGCCCTATTCTACACCTATCCAGAAACTCTAGATGTTGGGCCCAGCATTCTGTTTTAATAAGGTCTGCAGGTGATTCTGATACATGCCAGAATTTTAAAACTATTAACTGAGAGCAGCAGTGGAATTTCATAGATGCTTGGGATACTGGTAGTTGTGGAATTTGTTTTAAAAAGTGCTACTCTTAAAATTTGTGTTTCATATGTCCATTTAATCTTTTTAAAAAAGAACTAAACAGATATTGAGTACTAATTATTGAGACATCTGAAAGTGATTTGGGATGAAGTATGCTGATTTCTGTGACTTTGAACTGAAATTTTTAAAAAGAGGTAGAAGAATATATGTGAAAAGGGAAAATGTCTTTAGAACCCAAATGGCAAATATGAGTATTATTTCAGCCTTCCCATAGCTTAAATTTTTGTATAATAAAATACAAATCTTGCCATGACTTATTTAGTTTTTTGTGGATTTTCTTGAATTAGGCAATGAGAGAGTGAAACATCCCAGAATGGGCTCCTAGATATAATACTAATGATGACTGGTAATGAAATTTTAGTTATCCTAACAGCAGTTATATGAATAAAGATATATAAGACCTAGCTTCACTATATATTTAGATTTATTGTTCTTAGAAATAGAGATTTTTTCCCTAGTCAAATTACATTGGATATTAAAATGTGATATCATTAATGATCTCTAAATAACCCTCATTGGCTCGTTATTTCAACTTGAAATGGTTTGTCAGTTATATGTGATCTAGTTAATGTCACTTTTAAAGACATAGAATCTTCTGGTTTTTAAAACATTTTATTTTCAAGTGATAATTAAATGTTCTGTACTTAAATTAAAAGAAGTTTAAAAGGACATAGTAAACAATAGTCAGGTACTTTTTAGTTATTCATAACATTAGGATTCATTTTGACTTAATTATAAAAGCCTGGATTATAATTTGCTTCAATCAGTTCCCAGTTCTACTCTTTGTCCTGCCCTCTTCCCTCTCTCTGTTCCCCTTTCCTCTCCTCACTGCTCTTTTTATTTACTTTTAGTTTTTTTTTTTTCACCGTTGGTTTGGGTTCTTTCTTTTTTTTATAGTGTTTTGTGAATATACATGATAGTGAGATTGATTCACTTTGGTATATTCATTCTTGTACATAGTCAGATTCTTTCCACTGTTCTTCCCTTGTCCCGTTGCTTCTCTTTCCTCCTCATTCCCATTCATATCGTCCCACAATTTTTCTTCAGTTTCGATGGAACCCCTACTTTCCCTTTCTTTTCTCTCTCTTTTCCCCTTATTTTGGATAAGCTTCTGCATATCAGAGAAAACATTCAATCTTTGGTTTTCTGAGTCTGGCTTATTTTACCCAGCATGAGAGTCTCCAGTTCCATCCATGTACCAGCAAATGCAATAATTTCATTCTTTATGGCTGAGTAATACTGCATTGTGTATAGATAACCACATTTTCAGTATCCATTCATCTGTTGAAGGGTACCTAGGCCGGTTCTATAGCTTGGCTATTGTGAATTATACTGCTATAAAAAGATTTATTCAGATATACATAATGAAATATTTGCAAATGAAATTATGGAATGACCTGAATTGTTTCAGAATAATACAAGAAGTGAGTGGTGGTATAAATGAAACTAGACTGGCCATGAGTTGATACAGTTAAAGTTGAGTGATGAATACATTATACTGTTAAGTTTATTTTAGTGTATATGTGAAATTTCACAATTTAAAAGATTTAAGAAAGACAAAAGTTAAATTGAGCTTTTTAAACATGATCTGAAAACCTAACCTTCACTTATTACAATGTTTCTATGGAAAACATTTTTCAGACATTTTCCAGGAATGTTGGAGGGCAGCCTATATCTTAGTTGAATATTATTTTTTGACATAACAGTCTTAGTTGCAGTCTTTTCTTATGCCAAATCTTGTACCAGTGTTCATTTTATACTTGCAGGGTCCAAAGAAATGAAGAAGTGATAGTAGAGAGAGAAAAATTGGGAGCTGGCTTAAATATAAGTCTTTTGAATAATTAAAAGTTGTCTTTTTCCCCCTATTTTATGTTAGTCATACATTGATAGCTCTCTTTCCTTTCATCTTCCTATTCCCCTTTTATGTTTTATATAAATTTATAAAAATATAGATTTATTTTATAAATATAAAAGAAAAAACAATTGTCTAAAACCTTATAAAAATTCACATTAAAATGTGGAAATTTGGACTGGGGATATAGCTTCAGTGGTAGTGCTCCCCTTGCATGCATAAGGTGTCCTGGGTTAAATCCGCAGCATTTCCCCCCCAATCACAAAAGTGGAAAATTAAGTGAAATAATACATTTAATTAATTACATGTTTTTTAAGAGCCATTTCTGGAGTACAGAAAAGATACCTTCTTTAACAAAGAGTGCTGGGAATACTGGAAATCCATATGTAGCAGGATGAAATTTAACCCCTGCCTCTCACCCTACACAGAACTCAATATGTATCAAAGACCTAGGCATTAGACCAAACACCTGCATCTTCTAGAAGAAACTGTAGGCCCAACTTTCCATCATGTTGTCTTAGGAACCTACTTCTTCAACAGGATTCCAGAAGCGCAATCAAGAATCAATAAATGGGATCAAACTAAAAAGCTTCTTTACAGCAAAGGAACCAATCAAGGACATGAAGAGAGAGCCTGCAGAATGGGAGAAAATCTTTGCTACTTGCACCTCAGATAAAGCATTAATCTTCAAGATATATAAAGAACTCAAAAAATTTAACACCAAAAAATAACCAAATCAATAAATGGGCCAAGGAACTGAAGAAGAAATACAGTCAGTCAACAAGTATATGAAAAAGTGTTCAACATCTCTACCGATTAGAGAAATGCAAATCAAAACTACACTGAGAGTCCACATCACTCCCATCAGAATGGCAAGTATCAAGAATATAAGTAATAATAAATGTTGGTGAGGATGTGCGGGGGGGTGGGGGGGAAGGTACACTCATACATTACTAGTGAGACTGCAAATTGATGCAACCATTCTGGAAAGTAGTACGGAGAAAACTTGGAATGGAACCACCATTTGACCAAATTATCCCACTCTTCTTATAAACCAAAAGGACTTAAAATCAGCATATTACTGTGATGCAGCCACATCAATGTTTATAACAGCTCAGTTCACAATAGATAAGCTATGGAACCAACCTAGGTGCCCTTCAACAGATGAATGAATAAAGAGAATGTGGTATATATATACAATGGAATATTACTCAGTCACTTTTTTAAAAAAAAGAATGACATTATGACTTTAGTAAATGGATAGGGCTGGAAACTATCATGCTAAGTGAAATAAGCCAATCTTTAAAAAAGGCCAAATGTTCTCTCTGATATGCAGAAGGTAACACAAAATAAAAAGGGGATAAAAGTTCATTGGATTAGACGAAAGAAAAGGGAGGACGGATGGAATAAGAAAGACAGTAGAATGAATCAGACATAACTTTCCTTTGTTCATATATGAATACGTGACCAGTGTAACTTCACATTGGTATGACCACAAGAATGGGATCCTAATCAGAATAAATTACACTCTGTATGTATAATATGTCTTTGGGAGATAATTAAGATGAAGTCATGAAGGTGGAGCCCCTATGATATAGTAAATGTTCTTATAAGAAGAGGAAGAAACACCAGTACTAATTCTGTTTCTCATGTGAGAATACAGTAAGAAGACATCTGAAACCACGAAGAGGACTCTTACAGAGAACCATATCTGCCAGCCTTGAGAACTGTGAGAGAAATATATTTTAAGCCATCCAGTGTGTGGTATTTTGTTATAGCAGCCTGTATAAGACAGTTTGCAAATGTTTTCTCCCATCTGAAGGTTGCCTTTTCACTCTGTCATTTGTGTCCTCTACTGTGCAAAATTTGTAAGTTTGATAAGTCCTATTTGTATGTTTTTTGCTTTGGTTGGGTATGCTTTTGCTGTCATTTCTAAGAAATCATTGCCAAGTTCAGGGTCATGCAGGTTTTCCACTGTTTTCTCCTTAAGGAGTTTTATACTCTTGGTTTTTACCATGTTAGATCTTTAAGACATTTCAAGTAATTTTATATGTGGTTTAAGAGTCCAACTTCATTCTTTTTGTTGTGGAAATCCAGTTTTCAAGACACTATTTGTTGAAGATCCTGCCCTTTCCCTATTGAATGGTCTTTGTACTCTTATTGGAGATCATTTGACTGTATATATGGGAGTTTATTTCTGAGCTCTGTTTCATTGGTCCCTTTGTCTTCCTTTATGCCAGTACCACCCAGTTTTGATTCCTGTGGCTTTTGTGATGTTTAGAAATCAGAAAGTTTTTCTTCCATCTCCTCTTTCAAAATTGTTCTGGATATTTAAGGTTTCTTGAGGTCATATGAATTTTAGAATGGATTTTTCTATTCTTGCAAAAGGAATGTTGTTGGGATTTTTCAAGGATTGCATTGAATCTGTAGATCACTGTGAGTAGTGTGGACATTTTCTCTATATGAAGTCTTTCAATACATGAACATTGGATATCTTTCCACACTTATTTTAGCAGTGACTTGTAGTTTTAGAGTGTGTCTTTCACCTTCTAGGTTAAGTTTATCCTTAGTATTTTATTCTTTTGATGTTATAAGTGGAATCTTCTTGATTTTTCAGATTGTTCATTGTTAATATGTGGCAACACTACAGATTTTTGTGTATTGATTCTATATCCTGAAACTTCACTGAATTCTCTCATGAATTCGAATGTTTAGGGTTTCTACATATAACATCTGTAAACAAATTATTTTACTTTACATTTAAAACAGCCTTTTTACCCCCCCTTTTTCTTGCCCAATGGCTTTGGCTACAACTTCTATCACTATGTTGAACAAGTAGCAAAAGTGAGCATCCTTGCCTTGCTCTTGATCTTAGAGGAAAAGCTTTTATCACTGAGTATGATGTTCCCTCTGGGTTTTTCACATATGGTCTTTATTTTGAGATGGAATCTTTCTGTTCCTAGTTTTATTTTGTTTTTTTTTCCATGAAAGGGTGTTAAATTTGCCAAATGCTTTTTCAACGTCAACTGAGATTATCACATGGCCATTTTAACTTTTAAACATTATTTTGTTGAAGACTAATATACACAGAGAAGTACATATTTAATCAGTACAACTCAGTTAATAATTCAATGGTAATAAGCATATGACAGCCTTCAGATCAAGACAGAATAGTACCAGCACCACAGAAACTGCCTTCATGCCTCTCTCCTATTCTCATTCTTTCTTCCTTCCCAAAGGCAACCACTATCCTTTCTGTTTTTGAACCTAAAAGTTATATAGTATGTATTATTCTCTATTTTTCACTTGCATTGTATTTGTGAAATTTATCCATGTTATTCCCTAGTTCATTAATTTTTATCATCATATGTAGTCCATGGAATGAATCAACCACAACTGATTGATATGGGGCATTTAGGGTACATATGCTTTTGTGCTATTAACAAATCATGCTGATGTATACCTTCTCATGCTTGTCGTTTGGTCCACATGTACATGCATTTTTTTATAGTATATATTAGGAGTCTAATAGCTGAATCATATCTGGTTCGTAGAGTATGTATTTGTTTACCTTCAGTAGATAATATAAAACTTTCCAAAGTGATTTTGTGAGTTTTCATTTCTATTCCTTGGTAAGTTTGCAATTGTTCCATAGCTTTACTGCCACTTGATATTGTTGGTCCTTTTCATTTTTATCATTTTAATATTAGATGCATAATGACATATCATTATGATTTTTAATTAGTGTTTTCCTACTAATTGATAGAGAATATTTACAGGTTTATTAGCCACTTGACTTTTATGAAGAGCATATTCAAATCTGTTGTTACTTTTCTATTGTTATCTTTTTAATCAATATGTAGAAGGCCTATAAATATTTTAAACATGTTCTTTGTTAACTGTATATGTTTGTAAATATCTTCTCTCAGTCTGGTTTGCATTTTATTCTCTTAAAGATATTTAAATGTAGTTCCAGTAAATTATTTTTTCTTTATGACTTAAGAAACATATATCCTATTTAAGAAAACTTTTTGTGTCCCATGGTTAAAGAGATATTCTGCGTTATCTTTTAGAAGTATTTTTGTCCCCTTACATTCAGATCTATAATCTATCTAGCATAGTTATTTTAAAAATATTGTTTAATTTAGCACTAAAATTTCAAACTTAGAGAAAATTTTCAAGAATATAGTACAGAGATATCCAGGTTTTCTTCACCCACATTCCCCCAATGTTAGTTTTTTACTCATTATTGCTACATAGTTCATTGTTGATGTGTAGATATGCTAGAGCCATCTTTACTTGTATACAAAAGTTGGTTGTTAAAAATTCAGAAATTTTTGGTCATCTTTTAAACCAGTATATGCTCTACATTGTGAGTGGGTATAAAGTATTTTTACTTTTAGCTTCAACTGGGCCATTGGGTGGGTTATTTAACCCATGGACATACATACAAAATACTACAAGTCATTCCTACTCTTTTTCTTTTTTTTTTTTTTTTGCATATATTAAGTAGTACGTTATGAAGAACAAAATAGATGCATGACTAAAACCAAGAGTCTGCCCATGGTCATAAGATAAGATGAAAATGTAGAAAGTAAGTAGTAACAAAATTAGAAGTGGATTGGAAGAAGAGACTGATAGTATTCTCTACACAAAGAATGAAAGGAATTTCTAGGCTGTTAAATGCAACACTTGCAGGGCTGAAGTTTCCGTAGAGCATAAAGGGTATGGTCAACAACAACAATAAAAGTTTATGAATGAAATTATGGTGTCTTGTACAAGTTTTTTTAAAAGAATGCTAATAAGGATGGTAATATTAAATTAACATAGCATGTGGCTTCATACTCAACCTGTCATAGCACTTACTATTTTTAGAATTAACTGGAAGAATCAGGGGGCTAGGGCATAGTTCAGTGGTAAAGCTCTTATCCAGCATGCGCAAGGCCCTGGGGTCAGTTGCTAGCTCCAGGAAACAACAAAAACAAAAACAGCAAGGATCAGAAGAAACCTGCGTTTCTATGTGTAAAGCTTATAGTCTAGCTCTTAAAACCAAACTATGGTTCTATCCTCAATATTATATTGTAGAATGTAAATTAATGGGGTCTGCAGCTTTAGCTAAACATTTTATATGGAATATTACAAGTAGAAAATACAATGACAAAATTAAAAACACCCAATGGGTTTTTTCAATTTTTAATAAATTTTTTATTAATTAGAAAAATGAGCAGGGTAGGGTGGTGCATGCCTGTAGTTCAGCTACTTAGAAGGCTGAAGCAGGATTGTTTGAGCATAGAAATTTGGGGCCAGCCTGGACAATGTAAATGAGACACTATCTCTTAAAAAAAAAAAAATTATTCCCCAACAATACACACAAAAAAAAAAAAATAAGAAAAGAACATGGAGTCATGAATTGATAATGGCCAAATTATATTGTTGTGTGTACGTACAAATATGTTGTAATGAATCCCACCATCATGTACAAATATAATGCACCAGTAAAAGAAGTAGAAAAGAAAGAAAACTGAATTACTTACAAAGTCTCTGTTTAATCATGTATTAACTTGCTGGATGTTTCTTCTTACACTAAATTTTGTGACATGCAAGAGGGAAAATAATACATTGACTCTTTCCTATCTCATAATTCTTCCTATATTTCAAAAATAGAAATTATTTGAAAAATTTAAAACACTCAGCATTTTCACTGAACTTGAAGTAATTTAATAATGCAGATTGTGCCAGACATTAATTTGCTCATAAACACACACATACACATACATACGCACAGGTATACATAAATAAATGCTATGGTTAAGTAACATATATTTTCATGAGACCGTTAAATAATATAAAATGATCCATACAATGGTTTTAGGTATGAAATCTTTAAATATATCTGTATTGGATATTTTTAAAAATCTTAGAGCAGTTTTTATATACCTAAATGGAAAATTATTTTCAGGTTGAATCAATTTGTATAAAACTTTCTGCAAAACTTGAAGACTTTTAAAATAACATGAATTCAGTCTCATAAAAATTAAATCTATTAACCCTTAGTACTGAATGATAGAATACTTATAGGCACTCCAAAATGTTTATTTTGCCTTTCAGAATAAATTATTTATTATTTATGATTGTGCTCAGTTTTCAATATCTTAGATGTAATTTACTATTGTTTAATTGGTGGACATTGTATATAGTAGACTAATATTGCCTGTGACACATCTTTTCTATTTATATGAGTCATATTGTATCTACGTTTAAAGATTTCTAAATGTATGTACTTTTATCACAGAAATGATCAAATTCATTGAAAAGAGAATATCAAGAATAAAAATAAAACCTTGCTGGGCACAGTGGCACACGCCTATAATCCCAGTGGCTCGGGAGGTTGAGGCAGGAGGATTTTGAGTTCAAAAGCCAGCCTTAGCAATTTAGTTAAGTACTAAGCAACTCAGCAAGACCTTGTCTCTAAATAAAATATAAAAATAATTGCTTCTGAAGTGTTTCACTAATGAGTGGTTAAGTCCCCCTGGGTTCAATCCCCAGTAACAACAACGAAAGTAGTGAAACCAGATGATTGAGTAATGTAAAAGCTTAAAATTTAAGACTTAAAGGTGTTTTTTTTTCTAATCCTAAGCAAGTTTGTCTACCATTTTTTTTTCAAAGAAGGAATGAAAAAAATCTTAAATTATTCTTGTTCCTCAAAGTAAATATTATGGTGATGAAGAGGAAGGGTTTTCATAATTACCTTGTCTATCACAGACAAAAAAAGTTAACTGGAGAGTTGCCTTATTCAATCATTGTATTTTAGTGCCTTTGTGTTTAGTTACTAAGTACTGGTTATGGTTAAATTGAATAAATATTATGTAAAGGTGAAGCGAAAGATAGACATGGAATTTAAGTAGAGGGTTCTAATATATTAGCTCTAATGTATCTTATGAGCATTGGTTAGGTCATAAAAAATATATTACCTTGAATGATCTATAGTCAACACAGTATTGCAGGATTTTTTTTTTTTTTTTTTGACAAGAATATCCCGTTAGCCAGGTGCTGCGGCACATGCCTGTAATCCCAGTGTTTTGGGAGGCTGAAGCAGGAGGATCATGAGTTCAAAGCCAACCTCAGTAACTTAGCAAGGCCCTAAGCAACTCAGTAAGACCCTGTCTCTTAATAAAATACAAAAAAGGGTTGGGAATGTATCTCAGTGGGTAAGCACTTCTGAGTTTAAAAAAAGGGTAACAAAAAAATCCCTTTATGTTATAAAATGAAGACGAATCTTGAATGTGTTATATTTTAATATATTTTAACATTATATACATAAATGGCTGTATATTTTTTGTTTTTCAGAGTTGGAGGGCTATCCGGTATATTAATGTCTTATTGATAATGGCAGAACATCCACCACTACTGGATACAACTCAGATTTTAAGTAGTGATATTTCTCTTCTATCTGCCCCTATTGTAAGTGCAGATGGAACACAACAGGTAAGGAAACCAAAGTGTTTATTTCCTTATGGCTAGTACACATCTGTTTCTTCCACACAAGTGCAAAATTTAACACAGAATTAAACTTCACTATAATTGGTTCCTGCTAATTTGTGTTTTGAACTCCAGTTAAAATATTGTTTTTAGAGATGGTAAAATAATGAAACTGTTTTTGAAGTTGCTTCTGAAGTATTTCACTAATTAATGATCAAATTTTTCAAGTGTTATTTAGTTGCCACTAAATTTGTTTTTGTTTTCCTTTAGATAAACAATTTACTAATCCTTGTACCTTAATGATTATTCTAAATCATTCCTTCGAGTCATTATGAAATTATGACTTAATGATACAATTAAGTAACTGCCTACATTATAACATAATAAAATTTATCTTCTTTTTCTTCCCATTATCTGCCCTTCACCAGACCCCCACCTTCCAAAAGCAAATACACAGTTCCTAAAAAGCTGATATGTTTTCCTAATACAGGACTTTAAAAGTGTAATTCTGTGGTTGCACTGACTTATTTCCCCAGTATCCTAAAGGGATGGGAATAATGGGTTTTCATAAGTACCTAGTATGCAATGTGCTGATGTCTAGTTAGGCAATGTGTTTAATTTTCACAACTACTTTATATGCTAGGTATTTTAATGTGATAGGTGAGGAAACAAAAACTAAGGATATTACAAATGATAATGAGGAGGAAAAGAAATAGTTTGGGTATTTACTATTTCACCGACATCATGTGAATTTTATGATCTCATGTAATTCTTTCAGCAGTTCTGTAAGGTACACCTATTCTTATTTTTGTAAATGAAAGAAAATGAGTTTCAGAAAGGCTAAAATGTAAACAAGGTCATACAAAGGTTTTATTCCTTTTACAGATATTGTCTCCTTGGCTAGTTGTTTATTTGTTTGTTTAAGTCATAGTTTATTACTTTACAAATTCAGTATCTATTCTGGACAATTTTTTGTCAAGATAGGGGCTACTGTCTTAACTTTGCCATTAAAAAATCATTAGTGGGGGCTGGGGTTGTGGCTCAGCGGTAGAGTGCTCGCCTAGCACATGCAAGGCCCTGGGTTCAATCCTCAGCACCACATAAAAATAAATAAATAAAGATATTGTTTCCAACTAAAAAATAAATATTAAAAAAATCATTAGTGATTGGCTTGGGTTCTAAATGTTTTCTCTTTGTATAAACGTGACAAAAAAGCATCATGTCCTGGTTTTAATTTTTACATGTGCTCAGCTTCTAGCAACAACTTCATTTCACTAACTTGCTTTTCATGGTCAAATTTAAGTCTGTTAAGGTTTTTTTTCCCACACAAAAATAATAGGTGTGGCAGATATTAACTTACTTTTAGGAGACTCTTATTTTTTGTTATAATTTTTTGCTTCAGGCCAGTCACTGGTTTCAAGTTGTTGATAGTCTGTGCATTGAAAAACACATCTATTAAGCAGCGATTATATTGACATAATTACTATGTTGTATATTTGTTAAGGAGAAGTACACCAGGCTGAAAAACTATCTTATTGCTCTCAAGACTTCTTTCTCTGATTCCTTTTAAAAAGATAGTCTGTTGGCAGAATTTTCTTGAAATTTTGAGGGTACCATGGCTGTCATGTAACTGTAGTGGTGTAGATGGATATAGAGAAAGGATCTGGGAATGGAAGAATCTGCTGGAGTAAAATTTAAAAGATCAAGTGGGTCCAGGAGTTCTATAGGATAGGGTTTTGGGTAGGGTAAAACAAAGCAAAAAAACACGTTTCAGGAGGTAAATAAAATCCCTGTATTCTAACTATCAGGAAGAAAGCTAAAGATGAGTGGAAAGAGCACTGAATTTAGTTGATAGATTTGATTTAGATGACTTAAGCCAAAAAATTTAACTTATCCCTTGGTGTTTACTTCTCTAAAAAATGGAGGTAATGTGGGCTGGAGTTGTGGCTCAGCAGTTAGATTCTCAGCACCACATAAAAATAAGTAAATAAAACAAAAGTATTGTGTACAACTACAACTAAAAAAAACAATGGAGGAAATGTCTTCTTAGGGTAGCTGTAGTTATGAGGGTGAAATGAGTCTGAAAGAGCTCAGTAAATGTTTGCTAGATCCAATTGAAGCACTCAAATGTTTTAAAAACTAAAGAAACTATAGATATGCAGATTTAAATCAATAGAAATAGTTTGCAGTAGATTAGAAAACTAGAAAAATAATTATGAAGGATGCATACTATACTGTAAATCTGAAAGTTTGAACCAATAGCCATGTAGAATGTATAACAAACTAAAAAAAAGATAACAATTAGAGGTAGAAATACAATAAGTTTGACATTTCACATTTCTTTACTTTAACTCAAGAACTTAATGTTATGCTGAGTTTGAGTTTGCCTGTAGAGACCCAACACTTGGTTGATGCTGGATTAAAACAGTGAACTGAAAAACAATTCCAAATAGAGAAAAGTGTCATGTATAAGAATGATGTTAAAATTTTAGAATAACAGATATTTCACCTCTTATCTTTACTTTCTTGAGAATATTATACTATATGGAATGATTTCTATTCTATCTCTTAGGATCATATTAATTTTGTTACAGTTGGCTATTTAAGATTATCTGTCTCACCAGGCTCAGTGGACATGCCTGTAATCCAAGTGGCTCAGAAGGCTGAGGCAGGAGGATCATGAGTTCAAAGCCAGCCTCAGCAACTTAGTGAGGCCCTAAGCAACTTTATTAACACCCTGTATCAAAATGTAATATAAAAAGGGCTGGTGTGGTGGCTCAGTGGTTAAGTGCCCTGGGTTCAATTCCCCAGTACCAAAGGGGGAAAAAATTAACCTTAGATAATTACAGATGATTCTAGTCTGTAACTCCAGCACTTTGGGAGGCAGAGGCAAGAGGATCACAAATTTGAGACCAGTTTGGCATCTCAGCCAGATTCTGTCTCAAAAAATAAGTGGTAGAGCAACCCTAGTTCAATCCCCAGTACTATAATCAATCAAAAATAAACCTCAGGCTTTTTTTTTTAATCAGAATTCTCTCTATTTCTTTAATCTCTTTACATTATTTTGTAACTTGTTTTATTTGTACCCACAGAATTTTACTTTATGGAGATGACTAAGAGAAACCACAGAGACCAGTACTACTGAAAGATGTTTATTACTTATATTTCCCAAAGAAGGCAGGCAAAGCTACAGAGAAAGTATCAGATTTTGGTCAGGAATTAGAAGTAAGAACTGGAAGAAAGCCTAAGCCAAAACCTTTACTGGGAAAGCCTTCAGGGAATAGAAGGCAGAGTAAATAATCTAGGATTGGCTAGTTTTAATAATTCCAAGAGGCTTTGGGCTATAGAGTGGTTTCTGATTGCCTGTAAATAGCCCCACAATGATTTCAAGCAGGTCATTGGGACTGAAAATTTGGGATTGACAGATAAATGAGAAATATGTTCCTGGCCAGACCCTTGATAAAAATTATCTATTTCTGTGAAGAGGCAGTCTTTCCCAGGCAGATTGAAATGTTTAAGGGGCTCAAAGCTGAGGAAAGAAAGTATCATTAAGTTTTCAAAACCTGAATTATGGTCTTGTTAATGATGCACAATTTGAGAAATATTACAGAGGTAAAATAAATAAACAAGACTTGAAAGAATAAAAATTTCCCCAGGCATTTTCTTTGAATGTTCAGGTAGATAACAAGACCATTCACTAAAATGTTCAGGTAGATAACAAGACCATTCACTAAAATAAATCTTATCAGTCACAGTAAGTAAGATTTTTTTTTTTTTTTTTGGTGGGGTTTTGTTTTATTTGTTTGTTTCTGGTTCCAGATTAAACCCATGGCGCTTAAGTACTGATCCACATCCCAGCCCTTTTTATTTTGTATTTTGAGACAGGGTCTCTGTTGCTTAGGGCCTCACTGATTTGCTGAGGCTGGCTTTGAACTTGTGATCTCCTGCCTCAGGCTTCTGAGCCACTGGATTTACAGGTGTGTGCCACCGTCCACAGCTACAAGATTATTTTTATGGGAACAAACAGCCTCAATCTCAGTAGTTACCAAAAGGTTTATTGTTCATTCTGCATGTCCTCCACAAATTAGCTGTGGCTGTGCCCATATCATCTTTGATGAGATGTGGCCTCTGTATAGATGTTTCTGGTGTCACAGTGGACAACATACTGACCTCTGTTAAAACATTGCAGACCTGCCATCAGTGGGCTGGGGGAAATCTTACTTAAGGGAAAGGTAACAAATATTTGTTAAAAAAAAAAATGAGTCTTCCACAATGAAGATAACAGAAGTGACAGCATGTTTGATATTTGAGAGAGTATAAGAACTTCATTTGATTTTGAGGTATTTTGGGCTGTAATAAAAAAAGATAATAATAAATACCATTTGAGCTCTTACCATGTATCAGATACTGAGTTAGGCCCTTTACATTTAAATATAATGTCTTAAGAGACTAGCAGAATTAGAGAAGTATTCAGTTATTTGTTACTAAGTTAATTAAGTAATAGAGCATCTGAAAGGCAAAAACCAGGATTCAAAGCTAAATATGTAAGATCCCTAATCATGTAACGTGGTCTTAATCTCTATACAAATAGAATTTAGATTCCAAGAAAAATATATTATTTAAGGCAGAAATATAGAAATTATGAGAATACTAAGGGTAACAAAGCCATTGGTATTTTTATTTTACTCTGTTGATTTTTAAAAGCCCTAGCAGTTGAAAAAAGGAAAAAGCATGTAATTCCAATTGTACATACATGTACATCACAGAAGAGAAAATTCTGGACACAGGAAACTCTCCTTCCATTTCAAACTAAATATTAGTTTTGTGTTTTTTAAATTTTATGTAAATAGAATAATAGAGTATTGTTTTGTGTCTACCTTTTTTTACTCAATGTTGCATATATGGGATTCATAATGTTACTACCTGTAGCATAGTATTTGCTGTGTTTAATATTTTGTTACATGAATATGTATGTTCTAGTTTCTTTATTTGTTCTACTATTGATGAAAATTTGGGTTGTTTTCAATTTGGGGCTATCACAAATATTGCTTCAAGAATATTTTCACAATTGACTGGTTATACATGTGCATGCATTTCTTTGGGTATACTATTGATAGTCAAATGCAGGGATCAAAGGAAATATGTTTATTGGAATGGGAGCTGGCTTTTATTTTTATTATCTCTACTTATCCCAGAACACCTCAAAATCAGCTGAATTCCTTTCAGATTCCCTCAATACCAAAAGTATTGCTTCTTATTTCCCCAAAATTTCCACTGCCCATCTCTAGGATATGGTTATTTTTCTGCATCTCACTGATGGCTGAAAAAAATTTTTTTCCAAAGAAGCAGTACCAGTTTATACTTTCCTCAGCATTATATTGTTGGCAGTTGGTCTACAGCCAAACCAACATTTAGAATTGTGAGTCCTTTAGTTATTAAGGTAAATGTTTGTATCATTGGAATTTTAGAGGGAATATTCGTGTGCCTCCTGTATAAATGAAAATATTAAATTTGAAAAATAATGATAAGAACATTTTCTAGGTTTTATTTTCTGTTTTTGCTTTTGTGAGAGATGGGGAAGATCTTCTTATCCATGTGTTAAGTTTTTTAAATATTTGGTTTGGATGAGTCCAAAATTAGCCAACTCAGTCACATAGTTTTTGTTGTTTAATAATTATTATTTTAAGTCATAGTAGTTCATATTTTCCCCTCACCTCAAAATATGATTAGAAAAAATCCTTTATTGCCACCACTGTTTTCTTTGATATTTTAAATTGTCTCCTAAATATCTTCCTGTGCCTGCTCCCATAGATAGGTAGGAATTATGACTGTGACCAACCATAAATCATTGGATTTAAAATTGATTAGCTGTGATGATTCTCAAATAATGCATTTTTTAGGAACTAAAATACAATTCAACTTCATTAGCATTTACTAAAGTAACCACTCCTAAGTTAAGATGAACAAGAATAATTTCTGTCCCTAAAGATTTATAATTGTATATGCATATACTCCCTGCCATACCCACACATAATACTATAAACAAGTATGTACCAGAAGTGCTTAAAATTTGATTATATGTGAAAAAAAAATTTACTTTTTATAAGATTTCAACATGACTTTGAATTTTCCATTATGTTTCTCTTGGGGAGGGTCTGAATAAAATACCTGTTCTTTAACTAGTGAGCATCAATTCCAGGTCTCATATTTGTTTCTAAACATGTTATTAATCACTATACATTTCTCTGTACAATTCCAAAACTAGCATTTTAAAGCTAAAACAGCTGGTGAACCTGACACATTATTCTTATTATATACAGAAAGGAAATTAGCTACAGAGTACCTCTATACAAAGTATATTCTCTTCCTGGGATGATTTATGGTACTAATTAAAGATTTGGGGGAAGAAGGAAGATTGGTGCTATGCTTTAAAAGAGGAGAATGCAAGTTAAAACCTCAATAAGGATTTAAATACAAGAAACCTGAGAAAGGTATGGAACAGTGGAATCCCTCATGCACTGCTGGCACAACCATTTTGGGGAGGAGGGTGATCTGGTAATATTTAATAAGGCAAAAAAGTATATACCCCAAATTTAACATATGCTTTTAGATGTATATCTTATAGAATGTTTTTTACATGTATATGAAGGCACGTATACATTCATTGCATCATGTAAGTGTTCCAAAGCAGGGGAATGGGTAGATTTTAGAAGATTCATACAATGAAATATTAGAATACTGTATACCAGAATTCCAGTGTATGAATTTATGCTATGGATAAATCTCAAAAACTCAATATTGAGGGGTGGGGTTGTGGCTCAGTGGTAGAGTGTTTGTTTGCATGGGTGAGGCACTGGGTTGGATCCTCAGCACCACATAAAAATAAATAAGTAAAATAAATGTATTGTGTTCATATACATCTTAAAATTTAAAAAAAAATCAATATTGAATAAAGTAATAAGTTATTGATATGTAAAGTGTGGTATCACTGATATAAACTAATCAAAACAATTAATAGAAAAATAATGTGTTAAGTCAGCTTTCTGTCCCTATGACAAAATACTGAGAAAAACTTCAATGGAGGCAAGATTTATTTTGGCTCATGATTTCAGAGGTTTCAGTCCATGGTCACTTGGCTCCATTGTTTCTGAGCCTATGGTAAGGCAGAACATCATGGCAGGGAGCATATGGTAGAGCAAAACTGTTTACCTCAAGGGATTGGGACAAGATGGTCCCTTCAAGGACACTCCTCTGATGATCTAACAACCCCTTCCTACAAATTTCCTCCCAAAACAACCATCAGCTGAGGAGCAAGCCCTCAACATGTGAGCCTTTGGGAAACATCCCAGTTCCAAATGATAACACATGTATTTATTTGTACTACAAATAGGTACATTAAGAATATTTTTTAAAGGATGAAAAAGATAATGTTCTAAGTTCAGCAAAATTATCTATAAACTTGTATAGCTCACCTTCAAAGAGCATCATGTATCAACATAATTCTGGAAAGAATGGATATAATACTTCCTGAGTTTCTGTATATTTGAAATATTTATAGTAAAAAAGCTAATGACATGAGATTATGCATTATAGACTGGGTATTAGATAAAGGTTTTAAATGTTATATTCCAAATTTTAGATTTGAGATAATAAGCAATAAGTAGCCAATCGAGTTAAAAAATAGATAATAAATGATGAGAATAATCCTTGAGGGAAATTATTCTGGCTAGGAGAACATGTAGCCATGAGACCAGACAGGAATATGCAGTGGCAGTAATGGCAGAAAGTGCTTTCATTTTCATGAAGTTGCTAGCTCAGTACAAGAACCAGGAGTTCAAAGTTGCTATACCTACAAGGTATAATCAGCTTCTAATTTTATATTTACTTATAATGACATGAATAATTCACGCTATCTCTGGAAAATAATGACACCTATTATAAATTCTATAGATTCTGAACTTGATCAGTAGAACAAAGAATCTAGCAGAGAGATTTCCCTAAAATCTTTAGGACATTCAGCATTCACCATTGGTCTGAAATTGTCCAGCCAACAATGGAAACAGAAATTCAGCAAGGAAACAAGCATTGGCCCTGGTCTCTCAGTAATCAGTGATTTTGCAGCCTTTCTTGGACTTGTGTAGAAAAGGCAGTGAAAGGTGTATTATAATAAGGATGGCAAGTCAACTCTTCATCACAGAAAAGCATTCTTCCCACAAACCCAGTTGGCAGCCTAGATATTTCCTTTATTAGGTTTATTCCCTTATCAGAGCCTGCCCCAGTTCCACCAATCCCCAATGAACAGCATTTAGCCAGATGGACCAATTACGTGGCTTTCCTTAAAAACATTTATTCTGAGTTGAAGGTACATTCAGAATCGTATATACTGACAAATATGGAAATGAAAATTTTTTATTTTCAGTTTATTGCAGATTTAAATACCTCAGCATTCCTTACTAAGTATGTGAAATATGTGTATAAAGTATATTGCATACATTTTGTCCTTAAACAATTCTCATTTTGTAATACAATTTGGTCGGAGCCATCAGTATTTTGTGGTTAGTTTATGTTCCCTAGTGACCCTTAAAGTAAGCTCTCCTGCTTAATATAGAATAATGGTTATCAACTGTCGTCCCTGCTGCAGCATATACCACACTCCCATTTGTACCATTGATTGATGGTCGTAATGATCCATTTGGAATTTGAGGATGACTGCCCTTAAGGGCACTACCTGAATTGCTGGGATTATAAATCACCCTCTGGTGAATATGCCCCCCCCCCTGAAAATAATTAGTGTAGAATACAGAAATCTAGCTGAGGAACAAATAGGCCATTTCCTTAGTATGTCAGTTTGTTAATTTTAGATTTATTACAAAATGTGAGTGCAACTATTGCTGGCAGTGGAGGGCCTGCTGTGAAAATGCAACTTAAGATGTTCATGTGAAGTAAATTCCATTTTCACATTTCAGAAGAATGGTAGTGTGGAATGTATTACATGGGGAAAGATGTTATTACAAAGGGATACACTTTATACAACTTTCCGAAGCCTATTGGTTGCTTGTCTTTATCCCTTGGTTCAAGTTGTGCCTTTTGTAGAATACTGGACAAGTTTTTCATCCCTTATGTGACAACCCTCTGAATATTTGAAGTTTAAGATTAAGATACCCTTAGTTCATTTATTCTGCGTTTGTTCAATAAGTATTTAATTGACTCCTTTATAAAAAATTATTCAGGCTAATAGGTAGCTACATCACTAGGTGGAATGAAATCTGTTCTAGAATTGATTGGCTTCTCTGTCCATTCCTACATAAAGTAATGCAGATCTTTTTTTTCCCATCTTTTTTGGTGTATTACACATAGTGGAGGAATTCCTTATTACATATTAGTTCATGTACACAATATAGCAATATATTTTGGCCAATATCATTCCTCAGTATTTGTCCTTCCCCTCTTTTCCTCCCTCCCCTTGGGCCCTTTCTTCTACTGATCTCCCTTCAAAGTAGTGTAGATCTTTTATTAGAGAATATCAGCTGTAGAAGTGGAATTAAAGGAGGGATCTGGTCTTTTCTTTTTTAAGAAAAAGAATAAGTGTGATAAAATTAAGATAGAATTTCAAACCTGAAAGGGAATACAGAAAAATAATATAATTTACATTTTTTACAAATAGAGAAACTAAATAAAGTTCACAGCTAATTACCTTGTCCTAGGTTACACACTGAATGGCAGCATCGAGACCAGAATCTAGATCTTCTGTTCCCTAGTCTCAGTCATTTTGAAGTAAAAAAGGAAATTGAGCTTAAATTCAAAATTTGAAAACATTTGATTCTAAGTAAATAATATAGTTCAGTTGAAACAAAGTAATTTGAAAATGACGCACCCTAATGAATGCCTTTTCAATACTGTCTCCTTGTATTTTTACTAGGACTGTTCATAAAACAGTAACTGAATCCATATGAAGAAATAGAGTATCCGTAAAAGTAACTAGGCAAATATATATATTTTAATTCTTCTAATTTAAGAGAAATTTTCAGAGAGCAATAATTATACACTGTGTCGATTGACTTATAATGTATAAACATGTAGTTAATAATTGGCTAATGGCACAAAGGATGGAAGAGGGAACAGCTGTAAAGTAACAGTTTTTATATACAGTTGGAATTAGTAGGTACAACGTTGTTATAAATTAAGAAGTTAATTGTAATCCTCAAGATATCTACTAAGAAAACAAATTAAAAGAATATAATAAAAACAGAACTCAAGTTAGAACATTAGGCAATGTTTAATATACACACAAAAAAGTAACAGATGAATTGAGAAAAAAGGCATAATATATACAAAAAGCAAATAGAAAAATGGTAGATGTAAATTCTACTTTATCACTAATCATATTAACTACAAGTGGATTAAACATTACAGTGAAAAGACAGTTATTGGCATGAGATAAAAGTCCATGGTCCAACTATGTGCTTTTTCACAAAGTATACACTTTTTAATCAAAGATACAAACCAACTGAAATTAAAGGATGAAAAAACATGTAGATGGGAAAATATACCATGTGAACTATAACCAAAGTAGAAGTGAAGGTCTCTATAATTATAATGAAACTGTATTGAGATCAAAGAAGTAAACTTATAAGTCAAAAAACATTACCAGAGCCATTATTGATTTTATAATGATAAAAGAGTCAGTCTACCTAATAAAAGATCTCCACAAACACCTGAAGTGATAATTGACAGAGTTGAAGGAAGAAATATACAATTAAACAATATAGCTGGAAACTTCAATACTCTGCTTTCAATAATGAATAGAACTAGGGAGAAGGTCAGCAAGGAAAATAGGAAATGTAAACACTATAAATCTAACAGACATCTATCTGTAGAACATACCACCACCAACAGGAACGTATCTAATCTTTTCAAGTGCACATGGATCAGTGTTCATGATAATTTTTCATTGCTGTGACCAAAAGAACAAGAACCATTAGAAGCAGGAAAGTTTTGGGGGGGCTTGCAGTTTTCAGAAGTTCAGTTCATGGTTGGTCATTTCTATAGCTCTGGGCCCAAGATGAGGCAGAAGGGCATGGCAGAGGAAAGCAGTTCAGGACATGGCAATGTGAAGTAGAGCTGTGCTCACCAGGGATTAAATATAAATCCCAAAGTCACTCTCCCAATGACCTACCACCTTCAGCTACATCTTACTTGCCTACAGTTACTGCCCAGTTAATTCATATTAGCAGATTAATCCACTCATAGGTTAAAGTTCTAATAATTCAGTCATTTTACTTACCCCTGGCCATTTTTGCATTGTCTCACACATAGCTTTTAGGGACACCACATATTCAAACCATAACACTAGACCATAAAACAAACCAACCTCAAGAAATTTTAAAAGCTAGAAATAACACAATCTTTAAACACAATGGCATGAAATTAGAACTCAGTTATGCACAGAAATTTGGGGAAATCACATATATTATAAATTAAACAATATATTCATAAGTAACTAATTGGCCAAAGAAGAAATCACAAGAGAAATTAGAATATACTTTCAGATGAATGGAAACAAAAATATAGCATACAAAACTATAAGTTACAGCTAAAGCACTGCTTAAAGGAAAATTTTTAACTAGGAAAGCCTGTTTAAAAAAAATATATATCTCAGATCAATAATCTAACCTTCCACCTGAAACAACTAGAAAGAAAAGAGCAAACTAAATCCAATGAAGAGGAGACATCACCACAGACCTTACCTAAGTAAAAGGGATTATTAGAAAATAGTATGAACAGTTGAATGCCAACAAATAGATGCCCTAGATGAATTGGATAAATATCTAGAAAGCCACAAAGTAATGAAAACTAAATCCAAAGAAAAAATATAAAATCTGAATATAACTGCAGCAAGTAAAATAATTGAATTTGCATCCCAAAACTGTCCACCCAAAATCAGACCCAAATGACTTCTCCGTCAAATTCCAACAAACATTAAGGACGAATTAACAAACCTAAACCTGCAAAGCCATCACAGAAAACTACAGATCAATGACCCGTATGAATATAAACACAAAATCTTCAACAAAATACTAGCAAACCAAATCCAGTAACTTGTAGAGTAATTATACACTTCAGCTAACCTGGGACCTAATGCAGGAATGTAAAAGTGGTTCCTTAAACATAAAATAACCATTGTACTATACTACATAATAGCAAAAGGACAAAAACCACACATAGTCATCTCACTAGGCTCAGAAGAAATATTTGACTAAACTCAACATCATTTGACTAAAAAAATAAAATAAGGAACAGGGAGAAACTTCAACCATCTGCAAAGCACAAGCATGTGCGCACACACACACACACTATATTTAGTTGTAAAAGAGTGAATGCTTTTCCTGTAAGATTAGAAATTAAGACATGGTTGTCCTGCTTTCACTGTTTCTCTTCAACAGTTATGCTGAAAGTATAGCCAGGGCAAATAAGTAAGTAAAGAAATGAAAGGCCTCTAGACTGGAAAATAAAACTATTCAAATAAATAAATAAGGAATAAAACTATTCAAAGATAACTTGATCTTGTAAAAAGAAAATCCTAAAGAATCCATTAAAAACTATAAGAACTAATAAACTCATCATGGTTGTAGAATACAAGTTCAATTTCAAAAAATCAATTGTATATCTCTATATACGGACTGTCAACAGTGTGAAAATGAAATTAAGAAAACATTTTCATTTACAGTAGAGTCAAAAAGAATAAAATAGGAATAAATTTAACAAAATAAGTACAAGATTTATACTCTGAAATCTATAAAACATCATTGGAAGAAATTATGAAACCTGGAAAAACATCCCATGATCAAAGATTAGAAGACTTTATGTTAAGATGGCAGTACTCATCAAAGTGTACATATTCAACATATCACCTACTAAAATCTCAGCTTATTTCTTTGCAGAAATTGATGAGTTGAGCCTAAAACTCATATGGAAATGCAAAGCACCCAGAATAACAAAAAGAACATAGTTGGAGGATTCAACATTTCCCAATTTTAAAATTACAATTTTAAAACTACAGAGTTAAAGTAATCAAGACATAGCATAGAATAGACAGAGATCACTGGAATAGAATTCATGGTTCAGAAAAAACTTTACCTTTGTGGTCAGTTGATTTTTGACAAAGGTGCTTAGGAGAATCAATGGGGAAAAGAATAATCTTTTCAATAAGTAAAGCTACATAACTCAGTTATCCACATGTAGAAACATGAAGTCAACTTTACCATCCCATATATAAAATTAACTAAAAAGTGAGTCAAAATCCTAAAAAAAGGGCTAAACTTGAGACTCTAAAAATAGGACATAGAGATACATCTCTATGATTTTGAATTATACAATGGTTTCTAGATAAGACACCCAAAGTACAAGTAAGAAAAGAAAAACACAGTGTACTTCCTCAAAATTTAATGGTTTTGTGTGACAGAAGACACTACCAAGAAACTGAAGAAATCCCTCAAAATTGGGAGAAAGGGTTTGCAAACCATTATCTGATAATGGGCTTGTGTTCAGTATATATAGACAGCTCTTACAGTTCAATGAATAAACAACCCAATTAAAAGGTGGGCAGAGGATTTGAAAAGTTGTTTTTCAAAGTTATTTATATATCCAATAAGCAAATGGAAAGATTCTTAGCAACATTACTCATCAAGGAAATGCTAGGGTGACTAGAATATAAAAGGAGAAAGCCATTTGTGGTGTTGCATGCCTGTAATCCCAGAGACTCAGGAGGCTGAGGCAGAAGGATCATAAGTTTGAGATCAGCCTGGGAAACTTAGTGAGATACTGCCTCAAAAAATGAAGAGATGAGGATGTAACTTAGTGGTAGAGTGCCCCTGGGTTCAATTCTCAGTATAGTGTAAAGAGAGAGAGAATAATGCTGGCAAGGTTGTTACACTGGTAACTCCACTTTGTAAAATAATCTGGCAGTTCCTCTGTTAAACAGAATTACCGCATGACCCAGCAATTCCACTCATAGGAGAAATCAAAACATTCCCATGCCAAAAATAATAATAATAAAGTTATACAGCAGCATTCATAATAGACAAAAAGTGAAAGCATTTCTAATATCCATTTGTAGGCAAATGGATAAACAAAAAGTGAAAGCATTTCTAATATCCATTTGTAGGCAAATGGATAAACAAAATCTATACAATCTATCTATACAATGAAATAGTATTCAGCCATAAAATGGCAAGGGAATCCTTCATTATAAGCTACAACCTGGATGAACCTGAGAAACATTATACTAAATGAAAGAAGCCAGGCATGACAGCCTACAAAGGTTTTTTTGAGTTAATGAAAGTGTTCTAAAATGTACTGTGGTATTGGATATACAACTCTGTATACTAAAAAATCACTGTATTGTACATAAGACTATAAAGATTTTTATCCTATATGTGTTCATGTGATTGTTAAGTATTCATAAATTATTATGATTGTTACCCATCTTACTTTGATAAGTGGATTGAAGTTATAAAATCAATTTTAAAATTAAAGCATTAATAGATTATAATTTTTAGATACAGAGGGTTTAATAATAGTAGGGACACTGGCACTGTCTACTTCCTTATATATTTAGCTACATATAGTATATGTTTACTATGAATATATTGGCATACTCCAAGATCAGAGCACAAAGATAAAATAACTAGATATATGGCTTTAAAACAAAACACATTTGGAAACAGCATACTCTTAAATTCTTAATTGTTAACTGACGTTGAATGATCCAGAAGCAGATGCTACTACAGCTCTTTGTTGATTTAGTTGCTATGGTGACCAGATACATTCACATACAATAGGAAGCTTACTGTACATTGGCTAATTTGATAGTGAGGTTGGAGGTTGGTATTGATGAGTATACTGGTAATTGGTTATTCCTTTAACATCCTGCTTTTACATGCGTTTTCACTGGACAGCTCTAATGATATAAGATGTTACTGAAATGGTTTCTAAAGGTTGCCTTATTAGACTAAAGGCAATGTGAAATTCGACTTGCCAATGAAGATTACCTCATTATTTAGTGAATCAGAACAAATTGGAACATCTGGAAACAGAAACTGTTGAATCTTATAGCAACCATTGGTAGCTGTGGGAGCAGCAGTTGAATGAGAAAATTAAAGAGGATGCAAGCAACCGTAAGTAAAGTGCTAAGGTTTTAGAAGTGGTTTTACTATGTTTATGATTTAGCACTTCAATCAGATTTTATAATTTGTATCTAAATCTTATGTGTTTATGTGTAAGTAAGATCATGATACATTTTTTTTTAATGTGGACTCTTGTTAGGGAATAAAAACCACAAATTTGCTAGTTTTAGAGTATTAAAACTATTGAATGTTTACACAATAAAATTTCATTAAATCTATAGTTACTGGGGCTGGATTTGTGGATGAGTGGTAGAGTGCTTGCCTAGCATGCAGGTTTGATTCTCAGCATTACAGATAAGTAAATAAAAAATAAAGGTATATTTTTAAAAATCTGTAGTTACCTATATTGTTAGGGAATACTGTGGTTTAATTTTTTTAAAAACAACTTTGTATTTAAAACTATTAGAACACTAATACTTTAACATGCAAATTATTTGTGTAAATGAGGTTGTTTTAGCCTATATCTTATATTTATTTTGAAGAAATTATATATGTGTGTATATGTATACATTATTGTTGTTGTTGTTGTTGTTGTTATTATTATTATTATTATTATTATTATTATTATTATTATTTTGAACTCAGGGGCACTTAATCACTGAGCCACATCCCCAGCCCTTTTTATATTTTGTTTAGAGACAGGGTCTTGCTAAGTTGCTGAGGTAGGTTTTGAACTTATGGTCCTCCTGCCTCAGCCTCCCAAGCTACTGGGATTACAGGTGTGTGCTACCACGACCAACCAAGATAATTATATTTTGACATTTTCCTTTAGGTTAAAATTTGTAATATCATTGTAGCAGCTGTTTTTAAAGTCTATTTACAGTCTTTATAATTTGAGTGTAGAATTTCAGAGTTCATGTATCTAGTAAGAATGATCAGTCCAGCTACACTCTGTGAAGTTATAAATGTGAAGATTTTCAAAGCTATATTAGGGAAACTATGACAGATTGCTATAAGACACCTGAAGTAAACAACTATTTTACAGGCACGAATTAAAAATTTAAAAAGTGTTCTCAGTAATTATGTTTTAGTTTGTTAATATGATTGAAATGCCTGTCTCACTATATATACTCTTATTTAGATAATTTATTGTGAAGTTCAAAATAACCTAACAGTATTTGTCATTCATATAACTTTGTCATAAAACTTTTTAAAGTTCAATAACTTATTTTTAATTACTCCAATAACTTATTTTGATCCAGTCCCATTATGTTATGAGAGATTTAGTTCTAAATCTCAATATAAAAACTTGCATGATAGTGATCATAATTAATTGATTTTATTATATTGATGAAATTTATGTAAGAAAATTTAATCTTCTGTGAAAAAACTGTCAGCATTTAAGATAAACTTTTATTAACAGAAGCATAAATTTTATTTTAAAGATAGTTTATTTTCAAATGTAGGCAGTTCATGTGAAACTGAACTGGAAATATTTCATGTTAAAGAAGTACAGTTATTGTTCAGTACACTCTGTATGAATAGTGAGTATTTTAAGCTCAGTCCTAAAATGGACAAAATGAACGAGTATAAAAAATGCTTCTATTAAAAATAAAGAAAAACACAACTTTAAGATAATGATATTGTCATTATTCTCTGGGCAATCTTGGTACCTGCACTTATTTTTGATGCCAATTAATAAAGAACAGTATTAGGATGGTTAGAAAAAAAACTTGCAAACCCAACTGACACATGGAAATTTGAATTGACCCTGATATTATGATTATTGTGCAATCTTTTAAGTATCCTTTAAAATAATTTCTTTTTATTTAAAAGGGGAACATTTTAAATAATGACCTTTCAAGAAAACTGACTTTATAAACTGAAGATTTAATTGTTGCCAACCCTTATTTTATTTATATGTGTGTGTGTGTGGATGTTCAGTGGGATGTGTGGCACTCTTGTGCAGTTAGAACCCTTTTTTATAGGATCAGTAAGTGAATAAAGAAAGGTATCTATTTATAAGCCATTCTGATATAGGTGAGAATAAATCCTTCTTTGAATATGTATAAAGATAGAAGTGTGTGCAGGTACATACCTGAATACACTCATATATGCACACGTTGTATATTTCTGTGTATCAGAAATAAATCATTTTCCTACCATTGTCAGAAAATGAATTATTCTACAAAGTTTGAATAATTAATTTGTATTGGTTTAGAAAGAAATATTATTTATTTATTTTAGAGTATATTATGTGTCAGGCTCTGTGCTAATGTCATACATACAGTGTTTCCTTAATCCTTCAGAAACACTACAGTTTAAGTACTGTTACTTCCATTTTAGAAAAGAAAACTAAAATTCACAGAGTTTAAATAATTTGCCTAGTAATTGCACATCATAAGTAACTAAGTAAGATTTGAGCACAGAATTATCTCACTCAAAATGTATATTCTTTTCTCTCATAATGACTTTATTTCTAAAAAGCAGTTACAAAGACAAATGAGCCTAAACAACAACAGAAAGACGCAAATGTTTTCTAATTATTGCATGTTATACCCTATACTCTTCTGTCTTAACAATGTAACTGTCTTGTCTCCCTTACTAATTTACCTTTGTATACCTGAATCCTTAGAGTGCCTAACATGTAGTAAGCTCATTGTCAAATAAATGAATTAAATGAGAGTGGGCAGTTAACTCATCTTGTCTAAATGTTGGCATCAAACATATTCTCAAGTTCATTATCTTTCATAATAAAAACCAAGTTCAAATTCAGTAGTTTTGAGGACTGTGGGAATATGATGTAGCTCAGTGATAGAGTGCTATGCCTAGCATGCATAAAGCCCTGGGTTCAATCCCCAACACCCCCCCCAAAAAAAAAATTCATGAGTTCAGTAATTTTCCTATATTTGATTTACAAACCTTAATCTGTATTTGGATTTAAGCTGAAATATATTACATTATTCAGCTCACAAACAGATTGACAAGATAGTCTGTCTATTGCAGCTAACGCTTGATTCAGAATTCTTATAATCAAGTCAATTTAATAGAACTTTAATTTATAAAAAATGCAGACTTGTTTGTGAATTAATAGTATATTCAAATGTAATTAATTTTCCACCTTCATTTTTTAGCAAATTCAGGTGATGAGTTCAAATTTAGACATAGTAAGGTTGTAGTTTCTTAAGCCAAGTAAGAGTAATTAGAAATTAAATTTGGGAGCTTTGGTTGACCAGAGTACATTGTCTAATACAGACATTAACTACATATGACTATTTAAACTAATTAAAGTTAAGTAAAATTATAAACTCTATTCTTCATTTTCACTAGTCACATTTCAAGTGCTAAGTAGCCACATGTGGCTAGAGGCTATAATAACAGCAACATAAATAAAGAATAATTTCATCATCACAGTTCTATAAGCACCCATGTTGAAGCCAGAGGAAAAGATTTAGGTCATTTAAAGATGTACCACTCTGACTAAAAAAATAAATCTATTGACATCTTACAAAAGGCTCATGTTATAGCAGATATGACAACATGTAAATACCTGAATATAGTTAAGTGCTAAGTGTTATTATTATGGAAGGATATACAAAATGCCATGGACCTAAGAGTAGAATAATCCTAGTTTAGAGTGTTGGAGCCTTAAAGGATGAGTAGAATTTACTGAAGAAGAAATTATTTGTTCACAGGCTAAGTTCTCAGTTGGAGCAGTTGAGATACCCCATTCAGCATCGGAAAATTTCAGTTAGAAATCAAGTCCAAATTAATTAATTGATTAATTAATCAAACTGTTGAGCTAGAGAACAGTAAGTCAGTCACATACCAAGAAATGAAGGTGAGGGGCTGGGGATGTGGCTCAAGCGGTAGTGTGCTCGCCTGGCATGCGTGCGGCCGGGGGGTTCGATCCTCAGCACCACATACAAAGATGTTGTGTCCACCGAAAACTAAAAAATAAATATTAAAAATTCTCTCTCTCTCTCTTTAAAAAAAAAGAAAAAAGAAATGAAGGTGAAACTATTGACCATTGTAACACTAGATTGAAAGGAAGAGATAGATGGATAGCTGGAAAGCTAAAATATCAGTTGGGAAAAATATAGAAAGTAAGGGGAATTGCAGATACTGGGCGAATTCAGGGGAAATTTCATAATATTGTATTCCTGAAATATTCTATCTTGTAAATTGGTAGGGTAGGGAAAACGCCTTAAAGTAGCAGATGTACATTGATAAAATGATTTGCTCATACAGTGTTTACAGTAACAGTTAACATGTATGTGGGTAATGCTTACTGTATACCAGTCACTGTCCTAAACACTTGACATACATTAACTCATTTAAGCATCACATCAACCCTATGAGTACTGAGTTAATTTTATGGTCTTCACCAAGGATTAAAGGAATGAATGGTTTAGTTTAGCTAATCATTGCTAAAGGGTGTGTTAGCTGTTCAAGGATACAGGCCCAAAGGATTTTTCCCTTATTGTTTTCAACTGCATTGGGAAACAGTTGGCATAAACAAGCAGTTAAATAAGGAGGGGTTAAAAGGATTAGGCATTCCAGATGCTTATGTGCTTTCTGTAATGGGTTGTTACTGTTAGGGGCTGAATTGTCCTCACCCCCCCCCCAATTCATATTTTGAAGTCTTCTCCTTAGTACTTCAGACTGTGACTGTATTTGGAGATAGGGTTTTAAAATCTGAAACTAAATTAAAACGAGGTTGTTAGGGAGAGTCCTAATGTAATACAACTAGTGTCCTTATAACTAGAGGAAATTAGGACAGACATATGCCAGAGGTAAGAACATGTAAAGACACAGAAGAAAACAGCATTTTGAAAGCCAGGGACGGGGTTATGGGAGAGGAGGCCCTGTCAAGACCTTGATCCCCCAGAATTTTAAGAATATGAATTTCTATTATTCTTTGTTACTACAACCCTAGCAAACTAGTATAATGACCAAAATCATTCATTTCTAAACACTGGAAATACCAATATATATTTTTGAATTCTGGGTGGATTTTCTTGTTCTGATTAACCATCTGCTGACTTTCAGTAACTGTTTACTTTATTCTCTTCAGACCTAACTTAATATCAGTGACGAATATAAGTTGTGTGTCCTTTGAATAGGCATTTTTGGTTTCATAGATCATATTCTATAAAAATATAGCTGTCATTTTTAGGACCCAATACATGATTAAATATTTTATAATTAGGTAAATATCTTAATAAATAATTTCAGTTGTTAAGAGTGGTTTTGAAACAAACTTTTTCTAAGCTCAAAAAGTTAAAATTTTGTTAACCATATAGAATACATTACTTAAAACAATTTATTTTTTTCATTTTTTTCTTTTAGAGATTCTAAAATTTTTGCACTAACTTTACAATGTTTATTAAATCTTTTAGGAAAATAAAAAGTAGTGATATTTTCTAGAGCAATAAATAATAGCATGATTTCTCTGATTGGCATCTGCAATTTAAGAAAAATTATATTTAAAAACTCTTTTTTTTGGGGGGGGGATTCAGATTAGGGGAGAAATACCAGGCTCTTCACCCTTAAGAAAGGAACCTAAATACATGTACAGACTTAAATGGTTCTGTGGGACAGGTGTAATGTGTTTGTTTTTCTCATTCTCATTTTACTTAAAGAAGTTAGACTTTAAGTAAAAGGGAAGCAGGGATTAAGGAATGATCATCGGAATGTAAAAGAATATTTTCAAGGTCATATTTAGTAGTAATTAGCAGCAGTTGAAATTAGATAATAAGGTATAATTTATAGCCAGCTGCTAATGTTTTTAAAATATTCACTCATAATTCTGTTTCCTTTAAAATACATGCAAATGTTGTTAATAAATGATTATACCTTGACATTTGAATAAATTTTATTTGTATAGAAAAGGATGAATAACTAAATTTTAGCACCTTTATTCATAGTTCAAATTCCACATTGGTACCCAAATCCTACATTTTTGTAATTCTTTTTTTTAATATTTATTTTTTAGTTGGACACAATGTATTTATTTTTATGTGGTGCTGTGGATCGAACCCAGAGCCTCGCACATGCTAAGCAAGCGCTCTACCACTGAGCCACAATCCCAGCCCCAGTCCTATATTTTTTGTTATAAATATTCATTTGGATTTGCCTCACTTGAAGTGCCTGATTGATGTAAATTGAATTTTAAGTTAATGCACTGGAGGAGTATAAGGAAAAAGCTTGTTGAATCATTTTATAAAATGAGGTAACCTTTTGACTAATACCAGTAATTAATTACCTTTTAGTTTACTTTAAAAAAATAAATCTGGATTGGACTAAGTAATATCTCTTATTTATCTCTTACTTTTCCCAAAATGTACAGTCTGTTTGTTTAACGGTTTTTGCCAAATCTCTGCTATCTATGCTCTCTTGTATTACTGTTTTTTTCTTACTCCAGGATCATCTTTTTCTGTTCTGCTTTTTCAAAACTTTATTTTTGTATCCCAAAATGAACAATTTTTTCTTTGGTTATCTTATAATTTGTTTTTTTTCACTCTCTTCCATAATTCTGGAAGCCATTATCAGTATCTTTTTATTATTTATTAAAGAATTTAGGAAGTATTAAATTTTAATTGTATTTTTCTAGATTTTTGTAGTCTTCATTGGTGTGTCTACTGGGCATATTTATGGCTTTACTTAGTGACATTTTCATTACCCTTTTTGTGTTTAACATTTTTATATTCATATACAATACATATTTCCATATTTTACCAATTAAAGGTCTACATAATATGACTTTTTTTAAATTAATTTATTTGTTCTAACCAATTATACATGACAGCAGAATGTTCTTCGGTTCATTGTACACAAATAGAGCATTATTTTTGACTTCTGGTTGTACCCAGAGTAGAGTCACACCATTCATGCAGTCAAACATGTACCTAGGGTAATGATGTCCATCTCATTCCACCATCTTTCCTACCCTCATCACCCACCTTTGCCTTTTCCTCCACTCATCCCATTCCCCCCGTTATGGATTAGCATCCACTTATCAGAGAAAACATTCAGCCTTTGGTTTTTGGGGGGATTGGCTTATTTCATTTAGCATAATATTCTCTATTTACCTACAAATGCCATAATTTTATTCTCTTTTATTGCTGAGTAATATTCCATTGTGTGTATATATACTTGTCTTTATCCATTCTAAATGGCATTATTTACAGTCACCATAAATGTTAATCTGCCCTTTAGAGATAGTCACCTTATACAAAACAAGTTTTAAGCCTATGTTTGTCTATTACTCAAGAAATAATGTTAGTGAATATTTACGTTCAGAATGTACTTAAAATGTTTTTTAACTCTACATATCTCTGTTCAAATGATTGAAGGAATTATTGGTATATATTCAGATAATTGTTTTTATTATTTGTCTAATCACTAAAACCATACAAAAGTTCTCAGCATTTGCAGTAATGGATGGCAAAGACAAACTGCTAGGCTGATGTTTTGCACTAATAGTGAAAGGTCTCAAACAGATCTGTTTCTACAAATTTTAAAAAGCGGGGGTGGGGGGGAAAGTAGAGAAACATTGAAGAACTTTTACAAATAGTGTAATGGAACTGTCATGTTTGAATTCTGATTCTTTAAGTAGTTTGGGTTAGAAGATCAGGAGTGCATTTGAGATGAGTAGACTTAAGAACATGATTATTTCTGTGAAATTTGAAGATCTTAAGAATTAGTTTTAAAAGTCTAATAAAGTACCACAGAATCATTTCATTATATTGTATTTGTAAAATATTACCCTATATGCTAATATAGAAACATCAGTGAAATAAGTCATGAAACGATGAAGGATTGACCAGAGTTTCTCACTTGTCACATTTCTGAGAGTTAGTTTGTTTACAATATTTTCTGGTCATTGAATAAGGTAATATATATTAAGATGCTGTACTAACTTTTGTATAATTATGCTGGATATAGGTTTTTTGACATATTTTGTCTCAGGTTAAATAATAATTTTTAGTTCTCCCCTTTCTCTTCTCCATTCATCACATTGTACTATTATTTGTAATGAAATTATGAAAATTTCTGCATTTGTGGCAGATAAATGTAAAGTGGCATTAAAATCCAGATAGTTAAAGATACGGATTCTACATTTTGGAACTGAACAAACATCTGTTGGTTATTTACTAGGAAATCTGAGTAGCTTAGGATTTAGGCAGGAACCTTTATTTGGAAGTAGCCCTCCTTTGATCTGTGATGCTAACAACAGTGAAGTGATCCTCAACCACACATGATCTATATATGTTAGTTCTTCTGACTATACATTTTCAATTTAGTCTTTTGGAAATAACTACCTCATTGGTATTGGTGACATACCTTGAATCTTAAAACTCTCTCTGCCATACCAGGTAATTTTATCTGTTTTGTCTCCTACTTTGTCCCAATTATCTAGAAATAAGTCCCATGTGTAATAAGACTTCAGAAAATATATGCTGAATGAATTCCATATACCTCCCAGTCCTCATTGTTCAGCTGCTTATTCATGGAACAAAGGTTTATTAACCTGGGCTCTTAGGGTATAGTTTGTTTTAGTTTGTTGTTTTGTTTTGGCAGCACCTTGTAAACCCAGGGGCACTCTATCACTGAGCTACATCCCCAGCCTTTTTTATTTTTTATTTTGAGATACAGTCTCACTAAATTACCCTGGCTGGTCTTGAACTTGAGATCTTCCTGTCTTAGTCTCCCTAGGTACTGAGATTAACAGGTTCAAGGTGTTTGCTTTTATTTTACTGGAATAGTAACTGCTCAGTATAAAACTAACCAAATAATTGCACAAAGTAATTTTAAATAGTAATAAGTACTAGGTAAAAAATAAAATATATCAATATGGTAAAATGTATGAAGTATACCTTATAATTTGGCAGTGAGGGAAGTCTCTTTGAGGAGGTGTTATTTGAGATAGCAGAATATTGATAAGGAGCCAGCCTTGTGAAGATCTGGGAGAAGAATCATAATTTTAATATTGTCTAAATAAAACTTGCATAGAGAGATATTTATAAAATTCATTTTTTAAAACTGTTTCCTTGCCCCAAATTATCCAAAGTTTGTGACTCTTGGAAGACAAAAGAGGTGACTACTTTTTTACACTTGCATTTTTTTCTTCTTAGTTATCTTTGATTACTCATGGTTCTTTGATAACTATGACAACTGTTAAAACTATTTTATAATTCAATATTTCTCTGTTGTCTGTTTCATTATTTCTGCTCTTTTTTTGTTTCATTTTACTTTCTTTGGATTAGCACTATTATCAATAAGTTAGACACTTAATATATTAATTTTCCATCTTTTCTGTTGCAAGTATTTAAAGGTCTTTGTTATGGGTGCAGTGGTGTACATCTGTAATCCCAGTGGTTTAGGAGGCTGAGGCAAGAGGATCGTAAGTTCAAAGCCAACCTCAGCAACTTAGTGAGGCCGTAAGCAACTCTGTCTCCAACTAAATATAAAAAAGGGCTAGGGATGTGATTCAGTAGTTAAGGCCTCTGGATTCAATTCCCAGTACTAAATAAATAAATAAATGTCTTTGGTGTTTTTTTTTTTTTTTGGATTAATACAATTCTGTCTGCATCCTATGCATTTTATAGTGTTTTGGTTACTATTTGTTTTGTTTCTTTTCTGGTTTTCATTTAAATTTTTCCTTGATCCATGAATTATTGAAACTTTAAAATTTATAAACATTTTTAAGCTTTTTAAAATTTATTGACCTCTAACTTAAAAGTATATGTATAAGTATGTTATATGCATACTTATACATAACTTAAGTATGCATATAACAATTTAAGGCTGATGTCTTTGAATGGATTTCAAGAATGGATGGCTTGGGCTGGGGGTGTAGCTCAATGGTAGAGCACTTGCCTAGCATGTGTGAGGCACTAGGTTCAATACTCTGCACCACATATAAATAGATAAATAAAAGTATGGTGTCCATCTACAACTAAAAAATATATTTAAAAAAAAAAGAATGATGGCTCATTCTTGTAACTTCACTGAAAAGAATGCATGTATTTTAATTGTTGGCAATTATTTTTCCATGGCCATTAGATCAAGCTTATTGTGTTGTTCACATATTCTATATCTCAATTTTTTTCTGCTTGTTCTGTTAATCAGTGAAATGGGTATTAAAATAACCTACCATAGGGTTGGTGTTGTAGCTCTGTGGTAGACCTCTGCCCAGCATGCTCAAGGCCCTGTGTTCAATCTTGGGGTCGTGGGGGGTAGGGGAGGAAAGAGAACCATAAACCACAATAGTGTGTTTGTAATTTTCTCCCTGTAATAGTTTTTTAAATCCAGTTTGATTTCCTATCTTTTTTTAAAATAGGCAAACTTAGTCCATTTGTTTTTTATTGGTATCTTTTTCGGGGGTAGGCGGTAGTACTAGGAATTGAACTCGGGGCGATCAACCACTGAGACACATCCCTAGCCCTATTTTATATTTTATTTAGAGACAGGGTCTCCCTGAGTTGCTAAGCATTGCTGAGGCTGGCTTTAAACTCTTGTTCCTCCTGACAGCCTCCCAAGCCACTGGGATTACAGGTATACACCACTGCATCCATCTAGTATCTTTTGATTTGTATCTGACAACATATTTTTTTCTGTTTACTTTCCTGTGCTAAATTTTTCCTTCCTGGTTCTCTCGTGGTAAGGGTCTTTTCAATTTTTGCCCAAAATATTTTTATTTTACTCTTTTTTAATGCTAGAGTTAAAATTATACATTTCATTATTTTCTGGTGAAGTTGATAGCTGTTTCTTCTAAAAATCTTTGCACATTTTATTTTACTGTTTTAGATGAGAAATTTGCTGTTCTAATTGCTTTTCCTTTGTAAAAGTAATGGATTTTTTTTTTCTCAGTATGCTTTTTTAATTTTTATTTTGGGCTTGTCCTATTGTTATAGTTTAGATAACAGTTGTCCCCCAGGGCTCACATGTGAGAAATGCAAGTAAATTTAGAAGTGAAATTTAAACTTTCATTGTCTTTATATGGAAACTTCGTTATCTCATTTCTCAGGAGTGAAATCCTCTATTTATTTTGTTTTATGGTAGACTAATTCCTCACACTTTCTATTTGGAGATAGCATGTTCATCATTACATGAACCTTATCTGTGGCAATTCTCAGCAGCCTGGTTTAAGGGTGTATCCCTCCAAAGATATTCATACTTGCTTTTGCCAGGTACTCAGGCTTTATTAGCCATAATCTAATTTGGGGATTACTTTTTTAGTTTGGGGTTCGAGATTATGTAACAAATGTAGATTTGATCCCCACGTTTATTTCAAGATAAGTCATTGATCTTGAACTCTTGAGACTTTTTTGCCCGAGCCAAGGCATAGCCATAGCATCTTCCTTATCTCTTTATGCTATATGGGTAGAAGTGTTCAGATTTATTCTTTCATTGGGTGTGTAGTCTTTAGGGGAGCTGGCTTTATAGGGAACATGTTAATGTAAACTCACTGCCTTGCTTAGAATCATTGGCCTTATTGCCTAGTCCTTAACTGCTTTTGAAATACAGTCCTTTTGGTTACCAATACCATCTGCACCCTTCTTGTGCCAAATAAACTCTCAGCTTCTACTTGTTGCTCTTATTTTTCATTTTCTCTTTATCATTAACTCTTTTTTACAAAAAATATATTTTTATAAATCTTATATTTTGTTCTTTTTGTGAGGTGGAATGATTTTTATAATACTTAATATTCATGTTCTCCACTAATAGTCTCCAAATAGCTTGCTCACATATGTCCTAACATTTTAATGAATTTTCTACTTCATTTAGTATACTGATAGATTTTGTTGTTGTTGTTGTTGTTAGATGCAATACCTTTATTTATCTTTTTGTGTGTGTGTGTGGTGCTGAGGATCCAACCCAGTGCCTCTCATGTACTAGGCAAGTGCTCTACTGCTGAGCCACAACCCCAGCCCCTACAAATAGACTTTTTAATAACAAAATTTTTGTTCTTTACCAATACCAAACTGAGCATATATGACAACTTGGCTTTCAAGACTTTAAACCTTATTGAAAATCTGGTGACTAATTTTATTCCATTTTGTTTTAGTTAACTGTCACACTTTCTGATTAAGAAATTCTCTCCTCTGCAAAATAAAAAGAAACCTGGAGTTTGGGTAAAATAATATTCTTTCCAAATTTAAATGTTATAGGCATAAAAGTCTTTATGTGAAGCCCCAAACCCCAGTACCTCAGAAGGTGACTCTATTTAGAAACATCACTACAAACACACTTCCTGATGTTACATTACATAACTTGAGTTTCTTTTTGTTTTATTGCCAATTGTTCCCATTAGAATATAAACTCCACAAGGCATGGATTCTGCTGATTTTGTTCACTTTTGTAATAACCCAGAACAAGATATGGTACATTATTGGAATTCAACTCTAATCTTGAAAAAGGTAATTAGAGTAGAATGAGTTCATAGGGGTGGAACCTAACCCAATCTGACCAGTGTCCTTATAAGACCTGGAAATTTGGACTGGATTTTGGGGGCTGGAAATCTTGGGTGGTTTAGAGAGACACCAAAGATATCAGGGCACAGAAGAAAAGCCCATGTAAGTGGTGCTGGCCATCTATAAGCCAAGTAGAGAGTGCACAGAAAAAACAAACCTGCCAACCCCTTGATCTTCTATTCTATCCTATAGAACTGTGAGAGAATAATTATATAATAATTTCTCTACATAAAAACCCTTGGTGTAGCAAAACAAATTTTTATTTAAAATAAATAAATAAATAAATAAATTTCCTTGACATGCTAAGAACTTGCAAATCAGTACAAGAAAGTCAAACAACCCAACTGAAAAACAAGGACAATAATATGTAGTTTCTGGAAGCAGAAATATGTTCAAATGAATTGGGTATATATACTGCTGTTAAACCTTATTTGAATTTTTAAAAAAAATTCACCAAACTTCTCAATTCCTTGTTCAATTTTTCTGTCAGTGTGTAACAAACCAACTCAAACCCTAATGCCTTCAATTCAACAAGCATTTAATTTGCTCATTTCTGCTTTCTGGTCAGGGCTCACTGGGTGTTTTTTCCACTGGTCTTTACTATAGACACTCATGGACTTCCAGTCTCCTATATATTCAGATGGGGCTGGAAATCTTGGGTAGTTTAGGAGTCCAGGATGGAACAGTAGTCACAAGGCCCAGTATCTTAAATACCTGGGAAAAACAAGTTGTATGATCAAGCCCAGAGTCAGTATTGTGAACGACACAAGATGTAATGCTAGGAGTTGTATGGTTCATTGGAGTCCATCACTACAAACACACTTCCTGATGTTACATTACATTACTTGAGTTTCTTTTTGTTTTATTGCTAGTTGTTCCCATTGGAATATAAACTCCATAAGGCATGGATTCTGCTGATTTTGTTCACTTTTGTATTAGCCCAGAACAAGATATGGTACATTATTGGAATTCAATAAATTTTCTTGGATGAATATGTCCAGTAAACCTAGCTAGCTTGTGTAAAATAAAATGGTATATATTAGGGGAGGCATGTATTTCTGTGTAAATAATAAATTTCTGGAATGATAAATATTTTATTAACTAGGAACTGTACTCCAGAGAATAAGGGGGCATTTGATTTACATTATTTATTCCCATAATGTATCACAATTTATAATGTAGAAAATATATAGTAAGATATGAGAAGCATTTTAATTTTTGTAATTTTTAAAAAATTTATAAAACTAAAATTAGAGGACTAAGGCCAATAAACTTGGAAACATTATTTTAGTGTGTCTCGCCAGTATAATAATATTTTATTGAATATACAGTTAAGTACTACACAGTATATTGAGTATCTCAGTAACAAGATTCTTTGTTGGTTTTTTGTTTGTTTGTGTTTATTCTGGAGAGGTGTGCTGGGGATTGAACCCAATGTACTTTATCACTAAACTACATCCCTCAGGTAACATCCTTCAGTAATTTACTACCACTGTCAAATTCTAAACTATGAGGAAAGAAGTGGATAAGATAGTATTTTAAAATTTTTAAAATAACTGTTGATTTGTTGAGATTGCTAAAAATGTGTTGGAAATAATAGCAAAAATTAAAATTCTTCAGCTCACTTTGAAATTTTTTAAAAAATTCTTAGAATAACAGGAAATCAAGAACAAAAACTGCAATAATATCTAAAAAATAATAATTAAAGTACTCTCTGTGGTTACACTGAGTGAAGTAAAATTTAGTCTTAAACACACGTATTACTAAAAGGAGAATGAAAGAGTTTTCAGCTGACTAGGTTAGAAAACAACAAAATGAGCCTAAGGAAAATGTAAGTAAGGAAATAGTAAACTTTAAAAATGATGTTTTAAAAGAAAGCTACCTAGCTGACTGCTTTACCCTCCTAATATATCTTCATACACTCGGCCGCTATGCTGTGGCAGATTGTTTATCCATGTCACTATGCCTGTATAAATAAAATTCTTCAGATTGTCCTTAAAAGACTCTTAATAACCTGACTCCCATCTACTCTTCCTTTATTTCTTACCTTGCCTTTTTGTTCCACCATACCACTGTCCCCTATCCCCTGTTCCAACCTATAAAGCTACAGAACTTCCTTTGGTTTAGTGAACACGATAAACTTTTTGTGACTTTCAATCCTTGAGTTTTGCACATATTCATTCTTCCTTGGGCCTGAAAGGCCTTCCCACTGTTTTGCCTGGCTAATTATTATTCAGTCTTCAGGACTCTGCTTAAATTCTACATTCTCTATAAAGCTATAATACATGTATATGCACATATATTTGATAGTCTCATGTGCTCTGATATTCTCACCAGTCAGTATCAAAGAAATATTTAAATAAGATCAGAAATCTAAAATTACATTGCTTAAAATTATTAAACACTTTTCCAAAGCTACTTTTGCCAGAATAAATGAGTCTAGAAGAGTATACTGTATCTTAAATTTAGCAAATGATATGGGTTGACAGATATAATATTGGGGAAAACAAATATCTTTGAATATTCTCAAGATAAATTTTAGGTACATCAAAGAATTAAATATGAACATTTAAATTATTCAAAAGCTAGAAGAAAATAGAAACTAATACTTGTCAAACCTATAGATTCATATTATATATTGTGTACATGCACAAATATGTAGTAACATATACCACTATTATGTATAATTATAAGGCACCAATTTTAAAAAGTTTTTTTAAACATTTTTGACATTGTTCCATGGAAATACAATATAAGCCACAAAAAATTAAATTTTTAAATAGCCACCTTAAAAGTTAATATAGGCAAAATTGTAATGTTTTATTTAACCCAGTATGTCCAGAATATTATTTCAATACATAATCAATATAAAAATTATTAATTATCTATTTTACATTATTGGATGTTTTGTACTAAAAGCCTTTGAAATCTGTTGTTTATTTCACACTTAGAGCACATCTCAGTTCATACAAGCCACATTTCAAGTGCTTGGTAGCCACTTATGGATAGTGGCTGCTATTAATGGACAGAGTGGCTGTAGAAGAAATTAAATATAGAAGAAATAGAAGATATCATAAAGAAAAAACATGGTAACATTGACTGTAGGAAAATAAACAATTCTAATGAAATAAAAGGAGAAAATATTTGTAGCATAACACAGTGTAGTATTCTTATTCTTAATATGCAAAAAATTTAGACAAGTCACTGAGAACTCCTAAAGACCCAGAAAATAAATGATAATGACATAAACAGGCAGTTTACAAAAGAGGATAAAACATAGCAATAATAAAGAAGTACAAATTTGACTGGATACATTGCTCAATCGTAGAATGCTTGCTTAGCATGTGTGAGGCCCTGGGTTCAGTTTCACTATGGATCTAGTTGGGGGTGGGGTGAAGCCTAATTAAAACAATAGTAATATTTTATTTTTATTTGTCAAAGCAGGAGACATTATAGAACTATAATTTTCAGGATTACACAGAAAGCAGTAAAAGGGTGTTCTTATAGTCTATGAGAGGTACTATAAAGTAGTAAAACCCTTTTAAAGGGCAGTTTAGCAGCAGGCACCAGAGTTCCTTTTCTGGGAATCATAAGGAAACAATACTAATCATAGCAGAAAACTGCATAACAAAATGCTCACTTTGGCATTGTTTATAATAATGAAAAAAATAAAAACTACATAAATTCCTTACAATTAAAAAGAGTGGTTAAGGGGCTGGGGTTGTGGCTCAGCGTTAGAGCACCTGCCTAGCATGTGCAAGGCCCTGGGTTCGATCCTCAGCACCACAAAAAAATAAATAAATAAAATAAAGATATTGTGTCCAACTACAACTAAAAAATAAATGTAAAGAAAAATAAAATAAAAGAGTTAAGTAGTTTATGGTTTAGTCATTTAATTATATATGTTGCATAATATAACATGAAAGTCTTTTTTAAAATATTTTTAGTTATACATGGACACAATATCTTTATTTTATTTATTTTTATGTGGTGCTGAGGATCAAACCCAGTGCCTCACACATGCAAGGCAAGTGTTCTGCCACTGGGCCACAACTCCAGCCCCCATGGAAGTCTTTTTTATAATAACAAACTCAAAAAAGATACAGAATTAAATCTAGAATTTAGTGCTGTACAATTCTGTGCAGCACAAGACTTAAAAATTTTTTTTAGAATATTGTTTGTCTTGGGATAGAAAAACATTAGACTTCTTTTTTTCCCAGTTTTCTGTTTTTCTCAGTTTTTAAATGTCATAAAATTAGACTGTATTTTATCTTCTTGTTGGGGAAAAAAAAACTACTTAAAATGGTGGGATTAATTTAACACATTCTCAGCCATACCTTAATATGTATAATTCAAGTGTGCTCAACTCATGTTCTAACAAATCAATTTAAACTTCAGAAAAGTACAATACTTAGCTAATGATGAATTCCCATAAGTAATCAAATATTTGGGATTTGACTCCATCTTTGTTTCTAAGTAATGTTTCTTGACCTTCTAATAAAAATTTGCCTCTATTTTTCTTTTTTCTGTTTCCTTTACTTCTGGCCTATGTCTGGCTTCTAGCAAAAGTGAAATAATATTATTTTTAACAAACCAGCATTGTAAATGTGTAATTTCCATTTTCCTTCCTAGTGTCCTAAGGTTAAATAGCTTACATCTGCAGCATTTAGTATTTTTATGTACTGCTTTGCTCTTACTATTTTGATTAATACTTTCCCCCCCTCATTTTAAGGTTATTCTGGTACAAGTAAATCCTGGAGAAGCATTTACAATAAGAAGAGAAGATGGACAGTTTCAGTGCATTACAGGTAAGAATGGCAACTTATTACCATTTGTGATCAAAAAAATTGGTGATACAAAATAGTATATATGCTTATGGTTTCTTCCTTTATTTCTCATTACCACCATACGAAAGCACAATACTGTTTTATGTAACTATTGCCATAATATCCTAACTAAACTCTTTGCCATGGTTTCTTGATTAATCTTTCTGTATTTTATTGTTCATATTACTTCCCTACTTAGAAATCTTCAGTGACTCTGGTCCAGATTCCTTAGTCTTTCAAAAAGATAACTGCAATTTTCTAGTCTTGTTCCTACTTCAATTCCAACATTGCTTCCCTTTAATCTTTTCTAAGTTATCTTAATTACTGTCTTTCAAACCTGTCTTGTGCTGTCAGTAATATTTTTTTTAATCTAGAATTCATCCTCTATAACCACTATTCCAGCCTGTACAAATCCTACTGCTTTAAGACTGAACTTAATTCTTACCTTTAAGAAGATTTTTGTAATCTTCCTTTAGTGAGCATCCTCTTAGCATTTTGGGGCTGGGTAATTCTTTGCTGTGGAGGGCTATCCTGTGAATTGTAGAATGTTTAGCAGAATTCTTCACCACTTTTCATGAGCCACTTCTCCTTACCCCCATTTAGACAAACAGAAATGTCTCCAGACATCAACAAATACCCTTGGTTTAGCAAAATTGTCCCCAGTTGATGCAAATCACTTTCATATGTAAAGATGAAAGCAATAAAAAATTTAGTGGCTAAGATGGGCCCTCGATCCAAAAGTATCCTTATGAAAAGGGGGACATTAGACATACATGTAGGAACAGTGCCCTGTAAAGATAAAGACAGAGATCGACAAGCCAAGAAATGACAAAGATCACCAGGAAACCATCATAAGGTAGGAGAAAGGCTTGGAACAGAATCTACCTTATATCCATCAGAAAAAAGCCAACCTTCCCAACACCCTATTATTTCATATCTAGGCTCCAAATCTGTGAGACAATAAATTTCTCTTGTTCTAAGTGAAAAATAAAATAAAAATCACTGGCTGTGGAACCTGAATTTAAATCTCAACTCTACCTCATACTAACTATATGATCTTGCTCATGTTACTTAACCTCTATAAATATTTTTCTTCTCAATAAAATTGCCATCCCAATCAAGAACAGTATATCTAATAGGATAATTGTGAGGGTTAATTAATACACATACAGTGTACTCAGACATGGCACAAATAAGGTACTCAATAAATGGTGGTGGTGGTGCTAATAGAAAATGACCTCCATCTCCTCTGAAATCCTGTAATACCAATGACTGTGCCATTAATTTATCAAATAACTGTGCTATTTTATAGTAGTTCTTCTAGTTTTTTTTCTTTTAACTATTTAAGTTTTGTATTATTTGATATAAAAATTTTATTCAGTTTCTCCAACTATGGTCTAAGCACTGAGCAAATAACATCTCATATTTCTTTTTATTCCTTTGAACCTAATAGTTTATTTAATTTAAAAAGAGTTCATTAGAGGTAGGGTGAACATATACTTTACTAACATCCAAAGTGGAATGCTTCTGAAAATGAAAGAACTTTTGTAAGTACTTAATGACTAGTATGAACCAAGACTTATGGTATTTCCCTCTCCCCCATTTTACCAAAGCTATAAATAGCGTACACTTACTATAAAAATAAGCCCATCTTTAACTATGTGTTTCATAGAATGTGAGTTTCTAATAGATTTATTTTTATATCTTTTCAAATTGTTTTCAATAAATATTGTTTATATTAGAAACATTTTAATAAATATAGCATTGATCTTTTCAAGCACATTGGCAAGCTGAATATGGTAGCACAAACCTAATTTATAATGTGCAGGCAGTACTAATAGTATCCTAATGTTAGGAACTAACCATCACATTAAAACACTTTTATACAGGGACACATTTCTCTGCTTCGCTGGAAAATAGAAGTTCCTTACTCTATATGATAGATTTTAAGGATGGAAACTGAAGATTAGTGAATAGAATTTTTTAAAACACAGGAAAGGAAAAAAGGGAACTAGACATAAAGAAAAAAGGCTTTCCCCTCTTTTATATGTTCATTACCTAAATGAAAATAAGCTCATTTTAAAAGTGAGAGTAGGAATAGAAGGGAAGCAACAGGTAACAAGGAGAAAGAGAAGTCTCAAGGAAGGGAAATCTCATGCCAGTGAAGTGGAGAAGAAAGAGATCCTTAGACCAAGAGAGAAATTACAAAATGGGTTATGGGTGGAAGGAATAGTAGTGAATGAAGGACTGGGGTTGAAGTCCTTGTAAAGACCAGTGTGCTCTCACTCCAAGCAAGGGAAGCATACAGAGAGAAGAGTATTGACTACAAGAATTCATCACCTCCCTTTTGTCATCACTAGTCACTGTCATGTAGCAAGCCCCTTCCTGGCTTAGTTCATCTCATATTTCTTTTTATCCCTTCAAACCTAATAGTTTATTTAATTTAAAAAGAATTCATTAAAGGTAGGGTGACCATATACTTTACCATCATCCAAACTGGTATACTTTTTAAAAACGAGAGTAGGAATAGAAGGGAAGGAACAGGTAACAAAGAGAAAGTCTCAAGGAAGGGAAATCTTATGCCAGTGAAGCAGAGAAGAAGAAGAGATCCTTAAACCAACAGAGAAGAGTGGGGGAGGAAGAAAGGAGAGGAGAAGGGGAGGGCAGAACTGGGAAATGAAATGGACCAAATTATGCTCTATCCATATATAAATATACCATATATAAATATACCACAATGAGTCCAATGTGTGTATGTATATTTACATGTGCGTGTGTGCAATTACACATGCACATGTAATTATAGCACTCTAAAATAATAATAAAAGATCAGTAGTGTAGAGTAAGTGGATCAGGGAAAGGGAAGGTATTGGAAAATGAGATTGATCTAATTATCTTATGTGCATGTATGGATATAGCCCAATGAATCCTATTTATAATTATAATGCACCAATAAAAATATATTAATTAAAGTAAATTAATTTTAAAAAATTTTAAGGAAAAAGAAGTCTAAGACCATCAAGTTAGAAAAGCTGTTCTCTGGTAGCCACTATACTCATTATAGAAAAATCTCTATAGTAAAACCTAAATAATTGAGATAAATCCAGTATAAATTAATAAGCATTTGAATTAAAGCTCATTCTTTTTAAAAAAAATTTTTTATCTTTCAAGAATTTATAAAAACAATTGAGGTGGCTATGTTACTATAGTATGCTGATTTTAAATCCTTTGGGTATAGAACGAGGAGTGGGATAGCTGGGTCAAATGGTAGTTCCATTCCATCCATTCATCAGTAGACTGTAGTAAAACAGCCACATCAATGTTTATAGCAGCTCAATTCACAATAGCTAAACTGTGGAAGCAACCTAGATATCCTTCAATAGATGAATGGATAAAGAAACTGTGGTATATATACACAATGGAATATTACTCCACATCAAAAGAGAATAAAATTATGCCATTTGCAGCTAAATGGATGGAGTTGGAGAATAATCATGCTAAGTGAAGTTAGCCAACCCCAAAAAACCAAAGGCTGAATGTTTTCTCTGATAAGTGGGTGCTGATCTATAGTGGGGTAACATGGGAAAAATGGAAGAACTTTGATGGGGCAGAGGGGAGGGGAAAGATGGGGAGAGGGCATGGGGGTAGGAAAGATGGTGGAATGAGAGGGACATTATTACCCTAGGTACATGTACGACTTCACATATGGTGCGATGCTATATCATATACAACTATAGAAATATAAAGTTGTGCTGCAATTGTATACAATCAATCAAAATGCATTCTGATGTCATATATACCTAATTAAAGTAAATAAATAAAAAATATGGAAAGAAAAAATTTATAAAAACAAAAACAAGGTTACAAAGAGCTTTAGAGATCTACGTAATCGCCTTCCTTTATTATAGGTTCAGAATTTGTGTGTTACAGCTAGTTATGAGTAGTGCTTAATGTAGTCATACCTTTTCTACTGTAGCATACTTCCTAGAGAGACAAATTGCTAGTCATTTTCTCTGAGACTTTACTGAGGTGTACTGTGCCAGTTGCCAGTAATTCAGAGAACTAAGACAGTTCCTGCCATTCAAGAACACGGGAAAAGGGGAAATTAGCAATGATATACAGAAAAAGAGAGCTATTAGAGATGTGCCTAGGGTATTATGAGAACACAAAATGAGACTGTAACACAGAGTAGTATGTAATGGGAAAAAAATTTCCTGGAAGAAGTGAAACATAAGCTATTTTTAAGGAAAATAACAGCTAACCAGATGGACAAAGCATATTAAGACATTTTAGATAGAGGGAAAAGTGTTCAAAAGCAGCCAGAGGGAAAAAAATGACTTGAATTATTTGAATAATCACAGAGATTAGAATTGCTAAAAAGTTATATGAAAAGGGGGTATGGCTAGAAATGAATCTCAAAAATGTAGAAAGAACTTGAAGTGGCTTGAGCAGCATACTAGGAAATTTAACTTCATTGGGAGGATGTGGAAGAGCCAGGAAAGATACAGGGAAATAAACATCTAATTAATGATTTGAAAAGATTAGTGATGCCTTTTGTTCTATTAATATGTGATGTCTCTTGGCCCATAAATCTTCCTACTATAAACATCTAGAGATGTTCAATAAAATATAACAAATATTCTTTTAAATGCATGGCTAAGCTTCTTTCTGTTCCCTTCACTTCCCAAAAAAGAAACAAAGTGAAAAAAGTAAAAATATATACTTATTTGATTTGATGATTTTTATTGTCTCATACCATTTTTTCTGAGTCTTCAATGATGATTTCTGTAATCATTTAGCTCTTTACCTCCTTGTTCCACTCTGAGATATGTAAAAGTGCAGTCCCACTGACCACTTTCCAGTTTATCTTTATGTTCTATGGTGGGGTTTATTTATACTGCCTGATTTGGACCCATACTTTTTTTTTTAATTAACCTTTTTTTAAACAGTGCTAAGGGATCGACTGAGGCCTCACAACCTGGGTTCACACCTAAGCAAGTACTCTGCCACTGTGCTACATCCCCAACCCCAGTATCTCATTTTTACTGTTTTTAGCTGCAACTCATTGGTTTCAGCACAAATACATCATTACTTTTTAAATGAGAATATTACCATGAATCTGTCTCAGGTTTTTTTTTTCTATTCTAAAATATTTCTTATATTTTGAAACTAGTCTAAAACTTGGTGGGTTTTTTTTTCTTTTTTGTAATGAAATGCTTTGATAAGAATGTCAACACACTATCTTGTATGATGATATGTGTACTGTGAAAATTAAGTCATTTTTGCTTGGTTACTTGTACATAAGAAAGTAAACATTTATTAAATTACTTAAATTTTTGGTTTACAATTAACAGATCTTTGTAACATATTAAGGTCTACCCTTAGGTTTGTTTTTGGCTTTTTGTTGGTTTTTGTTTGTTTGTTTTGTTTTGTTTTGTTTTGTTTGGGGGGGGGTGGTGCACAGGTAAGCAGAAGAGGAAATTGGCAAAGTTTCTAAATTTGGATTACTAGAAAAGTTATAGAGGTCATAACTTATATTCTCTATATATTGCATAGAGAATGTCATACATATTAAGATGTATGTCATACAGCTGGTTCTCCAGGTGATAAACTGGTACCTACATGTAGATATCATCTGTTCTTTGAAGCTCTTGCTTCAGTTTCTCTCCTTTTAGTCTTAGGTATACATATAGAAATAATCGAAATCAGGATTTAAGTTCTACAACTATTTATGTCTGTCATAAGCCTTTCATAGCACCCAGCATATAGAGAATGCTCAATAAATGTTTAAGTTAAAGAAGAGAAGAAAACAACATTTCTTGAGCATTTCTGTGTCGAGCAAATGGAGTCTATGTAGACAAATTTTAGGTAGTATTCTCCGTAGTTAGAGGCAGATACGGTTTTATTTTTCTCTTTTCCATGACATCTCAAAAATTAATAAATGGGGCTAAGGAATAAGAATGTGTTAATTAAATATTTAGTATTTTTGCATTGTTATAGCATTTCTACTTCTTTGGACATGTTGTTTATGTCTGTGGAACCATACAACCAAAGACTTATGTTAGATAAATAGCCACTAATTATGTTGGTCATGAATTCACAAGATCTACATTATTTTTTTTTTACAACATAGGTGCCACATTTGCATTTTAGCAAAATGAGAACCTTATATTCTTTATTTATTCATTCAGTATTCAGTTAAGAGACAAAAATGAATAAGTACTCTTAAACTCCACAAACTTATTTGCCTTACATATCTTTATGTAAAGGCAAAATTAAATTTGTTTACCAGCCCACTGCCAGAAAACATTTTGTCTCATGTTGTGTTATGCAGGGCTTTGTTTTCTAGGGATTTTCAGCTATTTTTGATCAATTGCTTTGACAAAAATAAAAGACATGTTAATGAAAATTTTAAGTCAGAAGGTTACAAAGGATAACTTAAAACATTGTCAAGCTCAAAAAATAATCAAAACTTCTTGAAATAAGTCAAAATTAACAGGATGAAATTTAATAGGAATAAAGTTCTACATTTTGATTTGAATGATGCTGACTGTTGCCTTTTAACACAAAAGGATTTTATTAAGATTCTCTTTCTTCCCTAACAGTTCAGTCCTGAAGCCATTGGGGTAGAGATAGGGAGTATTCCAGTGGAATGAGGAGGCAAGATGCAGTTCCTCAGAGTGGGATTCAGTACCCAAATTGGACGAGAAGCACATTACATAGGAGAAGAACCAAGTTTAGGAAGACAGACCCAAGCAGAATAAGGCAGCCTGGTATGGAGTCCAAGGCTGAGGAGGGTATCTTCAAGAGAGTCATAACATAGTGTGTGGCATAAGATCTTGAATAGGATGAGAAAGCCATTGACACAATAGGGTAGTCTTGAGCTCAAGCAAGGGTGAAGAGGTCATCAGTGTGGACATGATCATCAACCTGAGCTGGGTTTGTAGAAGCTCCAGCAAGTTCAGACCACCCCTATGCTGGGGTTGTTGTGGAGTGGATAGTTGGAACCCAAGTGGAGTTTTAAAAAAAAGGTAAGAGAAGACATCCACAAAGAAGTGATCAATTTAGAAAGTCACCATTAATACCATGATTATACTCCTGCTACTTCTTCACTAAGAACTCAGTAATACTTGTTTCCAGCACATAGACCACTTCTGTAACAGGAAATGTATAACTTTCCACCATTGCCTACAAGATTATCAGCACCTATAAGAGTGATAATCTTTATCAAGTTGATTCCTTAAACCCATGAAGGAACTTCAGATCATATGCACTGAAACAAGTGACTGTGTCTACTACAGTGTAAGAGAGGAGACTTTAAATTTATAAATAGAGCTTATTTTAGCAGAACTAGAATTAAATATGAGCTGTCCTATTGAATCTAACTTGCACAAGAGAAAACAAATTAAATCTTGGATTGTAGAAATAGAAATGTAAGTTCAAAATAGATGGTGGTGTATGTGGGTTAGATGTTTTCAGTTAGCATGTTTAAAACAAGTATTGGCTAACTTGGGTTGTCCCAGGAAAGGTAACGGGCAGAGAATAAGAGCATGAAATCGTTCTTATAAAAGATTTTAGAAACAAATGAAGGATGTTTAATCTAGAAAATAGAACATTGACTAGGAAGACATTGTTCCATGTACCTCTGGAGGGCAGAATTTACACCAACAGATTAGAGTTAAAGGAAGCAGATTTTGACTCAGGGAAAAACCATAACCAATATGACTGTATATAAATGGAGTCATCGTTTGTTATATAATTATATGTATTCATGCACTCATTGGATGGGACAAAGACAATTTCTACATAGGGAGTTAAGTTTGATTAGGTGAATTCTAGCCTTCATTTTCAGATTCTTTGATTCTAGAATAATCTAATTAAACTGAGATCTCTTTAGTTAATTATGGGAATGAGACTTTGAGTGAGAATCTTAAATTTAACAATTACACTTGTGCACAGGCATATTTCATAAAGTAATTGAGCTAGTGAATGGTTATTGCTCATAATAGACCTATAAGCAGAATGCCAACTAGTTAATTTAATAATACTATTAGTGATGGGCACTTGAGAGAGAAACTTGCACTAAATTTGTGACTCTTTTAGGGGCAGGAGCAATTATGCTACCTTTATCCCATAAAACTTGATTTAACTGAAGTGTTCCAGATATATTATCTCCTGTTTTGTTTCTTTAACAACTGAAATTGTCACCTTTCATCTGATTCTCTTTACTAAAATAATGCCATTTGCTTGCTTAGCAGGTATTCTGTTGATAGGTTATAATGAACTGCTAAAATATTTTAAAGTTGTATTGAGTGCTCATTTGCATTGATAATAACTTCTGTATACCAAAAATAGTCTTTTTATACTTGGGATATTTTAGTACCTCGGAGTCTTCAATATGCACCAGTTAAGATTCTCTGGTTATATGGAAATGTTAATTTTAGTATGTGAATAGTGAGCTATTAATAATCACCTGAATGTTGTCTGTTTAACAGAAAATTCTGAACTTCTGCTTATTTTCTATGATTTGACTCTTATGTATAGAAAAAAGTATCAAGGTGAATTCAAATTTGCAGAGCCAGATCGCCTTGGTTTCCTCATACTTACCTTACTTAGGGAACCCAAGAACCTATTTAACAATCCCAGAGTGTGTTAATGGTGAGCCTCTTCACCCTATAGTTTAGAATAACATTAATCCTCACCTTCAAGTCCTGTTACTTTCCCTTTTGGTTCCAAGTAGCTCAGACCTGTTTTTAAGCAGTTATTGTTTTTACGATCATTGTTGCTACAGGTGGCTTTCTGCTCTGCCAATGGGGGTCTAATTGGCCTTTCTTTCTACTGCCCCTCATTCAAGAAGTAACCAGCACTGTTGTTAATTGACAGCTCTTTTTTCTCATTTTTCTTCTCTTCACTGTCATTGCTGTTCATCAGTGTTTTTCTGCTCTCAGATATTATCTTTTCAAGTACTTCATCCTGACTTTCCCTCCATTCCTGCAGTTTTAAAGGGAAGGGAAAGTTTGTTTCAAACAATAAGTACCATTTTGCTCACTTTCTATGTGTTCTGGGATCATGATGAGTATGACCATAGCCATTCTTCCTCCCCACAGTTAGTCTTCGCTTTCATATTTATCACCTCCTTTGCGATAAATAAATTTTTTTTTTTTTAAAAAGGACTGGGGATGTGGCTCAGTGATGAAGCCACCCCTGGGTTCAATCCCTGATACCAAAAAAGGAGGGAGAGGTTAAAATTTTCTGTTAAGTTGAAGTTTTTATTTAATCAGGACCATTTATTTAATTATATGTTATTAAGGATATCAACAGAATTAACTCATTATGAGAGAAGGAAAACTTACTTTTAATGAATATAGATACATAGAAATCAGTTTGCTACTTGAAGCATGTGGTAGGACTGTAGTTTTTCTAAATTTGTGCTTTCTATATAATCTCATAATTTTGATGAATATGAATTATATAAGCCATATAAATGTCTTACCCCTTTTAAGTTGTTCAATTTGACTTTATTTCATGAAACATTTAGTTGTTTGAACCCAATCAGGAGAATGGTATTTTGAGTACAGATTGAATACAGCATTTTGAGTGCAGATAAGTGGATTTTTAAACTAGTGAAGCCTAGTAAAAGAGACATAGCAAAATTTTAAGTACATAATAATAGTGCAACAATTTTCTGAACATTAAGGGGGTTAAAAAAAGTAATGTCCAAATTTAATGTTATAATATAGAAGTAGTGCAAAAATTCTGATACCAATCAGAACAGTTAAGAAACCCAAGGCAGAGAATCTGAGGAGACATCGAGAATTTTGTTGACCCAGAAAAGGGTCAGTGTAAGCCAGGCTGTATTTATAAAAGATAATTTGTTTGAATTTTTTCTATTTAACCAAGTCATTCTGTGAAGGGATGCTGGGGAAATAAACCAGTATTTACTACAAACCTACTTTGTGCTTTAAGTACATTTTCTTAACCCTATGAAAGAATATTCAAAAAGATCACCTTCATTATTAAAAATAAAAATGAACTTTCCAAAGTTATCTTCAGTAGAAGAATTTCCTGATAAGAGAACTAATGAATCACAAATACAAAGATCTACCTTAGTTTAGCCTTATAGTAAGGAGTACCATATTTTGGGACTCAGTAAATACTAATTAAGCAATCTGTTCCAGACATAACAATTTGTTTATGAAAGCATAGCTGGCATAAGACTAAGATGTTCAGATAATATTTATATAAAGTCATAAAGAAACTACCATGAAGTTAGCCTTGTGCTATCTGCAGGAAATGTACCAGGAAACAAAATATCTTTCCTGGTTCCTTTCTTTGTATAGCAATATGTTGGATGTGCTTTCTAGTACCTACCTACATACATAGAGTTGGAAAAGTCATTTCCCAATTTATCTAGATTTTATCTTCATGGTTTCCATTTCCTCGTTGCTTATCATAGCAACAGACACTAGGTTTAATTTCATTTCTCAGAAAAACCTTTACTCTTATGTACAGAGGGTGACTTGTACTCCTGACTGAGGTTACAATTGTATATTAATGCCCCATTAACCATAAGAGTCACAAAATAATGTAATAATGGTGGCAGGAGAGGATTTCCTTGCAGGTATGTATTCATTTCTCTATGGCTCTCTCAGAGTCATAATTTTAACACAGAACCCTCTAATCCTAAAACCAGTGCAATAATATTATTTAAAGATGTTGATTCACTTTTAGAGAGTTAAATTTTAATCAAATACAGCTTTCATTCTTCATGGTTTAATAAAGTTTTCTGTCTTTGAAATCCTCAGAAGTCTCATTATAAAATCCTTAAACATTTGTTTTGGAAAATTCTTTATTATTACAGTGAAATGCCATTTTATTTCAATATTTTAACATTTTTAGTCTCAGTGTGTTGGAATTTCTTTTTGTACCCGGGCTCCTGTCACTTGTCAGAACATTTGAAACTGTATTGCTAAATGCATGCACTCTTCCTTGCCCTAAATCTCTTTTCTTACTCTGAAGGTTAACACACCTTTAATAGTTACTTGAAAGACTTAGGCTCTGCCTTATACCCTAATAGGGAAATAGGCAAGTAATCTGAAGTTAAAACAGGGGCATTGACAAAATGCTGTGATGGAATTAGATGTGCCTAGATACACATGGGAGGTCAGAGTAGGAATACCTAAGCCAGCAATGGGAAGTCATTCAGTGCTTCAGGAAAGGATGATATTTAAAGAAGTAGTAGTAAGCTAGGTGGGAAAAATAAAGAACTATCTTTGAAGGAGAAGGAATAATAGCATGTTCAAAGATGGAGCACACAGAGATTAGAAGAGGCTGAAAAGTTATCATTAGAATGGAGAATAAGGTAGCTTGGAGATGACAGAATGTTAGAAAGTGTAGGCTGTATTACAAATACCATATAGTTTATGCTAAAGATTTTGTGTTTGAGGCTGTAGGTATAGCTCTTCAGCAGAGTGTGAGATCCTGTGTCCATTTCTTTATAAGTGTTAGACCCTGTGTCCATTTCCTAGCACCAAAAAAAATTCTTTCAGTTAACTTTTTTAGATTTTTAATTGCCAGTTTGCAATTTTGTCAGACCATGTCTCAAATTTTTAAAAATAAAAATAAAAACACCTAGGAAGGTAGCTCAGTGGTAATGTGCCCTTGAGTCGATCCCCATTTACAAGGGAGGGAGGGTGGAAAGCTTCAGATTTTATCATGAAAGGAACAGGAAATCACAGAAGGATTTTAAGCAGAGAAATAACCACAACAGTAGTAATAAGAATGAGACCTGGGGCTCACTGTGGAAGATGAGAAAAGCTAGGGTAATTCCCAAATTCCACAATTATTTTGGCGAAAAGATAAATGACAGTGACTTTCACTGTGCTAGAGAATACAGGAGTGCTGGGTGTGGTGGTGCACGCCTGTAATCCCAGCTACTTAAGAATGAGGCAGGAATTTTGTAAATTTGAGGCCATCTTTGGAAACTCAGTGAGATCCTGACTCAAAAAAAAAAAAAAAAAATTTCAGGAGAAAAAAAAAAGAATCAGCATTAGATAAAAAAAGGTTAGAGATAATAAATTTCTTTCTAAAAGTATTAGATTTAAAAACCTTTTAATTTATTGGCCTTATTCATTAGAAAGACTTGGAATGAAAATACATAATTTGAAGTCATGAGATGAATGTGCTTTTGCAAGAAAAAAATGTGAAGTATGAAGATACAAGATTGGAGTCGGGGTCAAGAAAAAATTCTAACATTTAAAGGATAGGAAAAAATGTTGTATATATGGATAACGCACAGGACTTATTTATCTAGACCTGCTATGGGTAGAACAGTACAACAGGTACTATACGAGTTAATAGACATTATAGAAGGGGGAAAGACCCATAAGTTTGGGTGTTAAGGAAAAAACAAAAGATTTATTTGCTATAGTCCTTAGCAATACCTTAAACTCTATCCCAAAATAATAAATTCGTTCATCATGAATTTTCAAGAAGTGGTTGTCATTGGCAGCATGTTCAGAAGAGTTTGGAACCCTTTTCTATAAGCATATTATAAAAACCTAATTTTTAAAAATTTTTTTGCAGTTGTAGATGGACAGAATGCCTTTATTTTATTTGAATATGGTGCTAAGGATCAAATTCAGTGCCTCACACATGTTAGACAAGCGCTCTGCCACTGAACTACAGCCCCAGCCCATTAAAAACTAATTTTATAGAATATATTTTCAGAAACCATATCATTGACCAAATTCTCTCAAGTTTCAGCTTCCACTTCTAATGTGTTTTTGTTTTGATGGGGTGTTTTTTGTTTTTCACAGTACTAGAGATTGAACTCGGGCGTACTTTACCACTGAGTTACATTCCCAGCCCTTTTTACTTTTTGAGACAGGGTCTAAGTTACTAAAGCTGGCCTTGAACTTGTGATGTTTCTGCTTCGGCTTCCCAAGTTGCTGGGATACAAGTGTACATCACCATGTCTAGCCCAGCTTCTAATGTTTGATCTTCGTAACTAACCTACCTTCTTAGTATCCAAAAATAAACATACAAATATACATCACATCACTTTAGGGAGAGAAGGAAAAGAACAACTTAGGTAAAAGACAAAGAAATAGAAATATTTGTAGCATAACACAGAGTTACCTTCTTAAGTGTATTTTAAAAAAAAACTGCAAATTCAATGCAAAAATAGGCAAATGCTTGGAACAGACAAATCAAAAAAAGGAAAAAATAAATGGCTCTTACACATACAGATAGTCAACCTCACTCAAAAGAAAATGCATTGGGAGGCTGAGGTAGTGGGATCACCAGTTCAAGGCTAGCTTCAGCAACTTAGGGAGTTCCTAAGCAATTTATCGAAATTCAGTATCTCAAAATAATAAATCAAAAGGACTGGAGATGTGATTCTGTGGATAAGTGCCCCTGGGTTCAATCCCATGTACCAAAAAGAAAATGCAGGGATTGAGGGTGTAGCTTCATAGTAGACTGCTTGCCTAGCATGCACAAGGCCATGTGTTCAATTCACAGCACCACAGATAAAAGAAGAAGAAAAGAAAATGCAAACTAAACTACAGTGGGAAAGAGCTTTCACCTTTCAGATTGGCAGTTATCAAAAAGATTGTTAACTATCGGTGAGGGTGTATAGATGAAAATACATATTAGTACAAACAATATAGAGATTCAGGAATATAAAAACCATAAATCCTCTTTGACTCAACAGTTCCATTTGTAGTAATTTCCCCTACAGATAATGTGATGTGATATTTGTACAATGGTATTCATTGCAGTATTGTTGTAATATCAAAAGGTTGAAAATGTGACTGTTAATAGGGGAATCACTAAATAAATTATGGTATAGTAACAGAGGAAAACTGTGCAGCTGTTAAGAGACTGAAGCATCTCTGTATGTACCAGTGGGGAAAGATGTTTAAGATATAATCTTAAACATATGCATTGGGAGGCTGAGGCAGTGGGATCACCAGTTCAAGGCTAGCTTCAGCAACTTAGGGAGTTCCTAAGCAATTTATCGAAGGTACAGAACACTGGTTGTGTTTTTTTAAAAAACATACATAGTTGCTTTAAGATTCATAAAATATCTCTAAAAGATTCGAGACAAAGAATGGTTGCCTTTGAGAGAGATACTAAGTAACTAGGGGACCAGGTTGTAAAAGGAAAGTCTCAGACCTCTACTCAAAATATCTTCAAAATATTTCATAGCCCCAAGCTAAAGGCCTGAAAGCTCTGTTCCCTTATCTTTCTGTGTTTAATATAATCATAGATGATCCACTTAAACAAAGTTCTGCTTCCTAGTCTGGTAATGTTTAATCTTGAAAAGAAGAGGATCCTCTCTTAGCCTTTGTGGGATTTTGTATTTTGTCCCAACTCTTCTCAGTCTTTTTTGTACACTGGTACATCCCTTTTTTTAATGTCTGTTTGGTTGGTTTTGGTTTTGGTTTTGGTTTGGGGGGGGGGGCGTGTGGGTTTTGGGGGTTTTTTTTTTTTTGAGACAAGGCCTTGATAAGTTGCTGGGGTTGGTCTTGAACTTGCAATCCTCTTGCCATAGCCTCCTTGAGTTGCTAGGTCTACAAGGTGTGTGCATCACCATACCCACCTCTTCTTAGTCTTAAACCATACATTTGACACAATTCTTAATCTACTTTTTCCTGTTTTAAGACCATCTTAGCTGGTAGGGACTTACCCTGAAGAGGTTGGAGTAAATAAGCCAAAATATTGGGGCACCAACCTCATCAAAATATATAAATTGTGTTAAGAGAATATTAAGCCCTTATAATCCAGACTTCTGATGAAAGTTGATGTTCAATGAAAGAGTATAGAAAGTTTTTCAATGTTTTTGTGAAATAGCATTTGGTTTCTGCTATGGAAAATCTAAATTTAAAACTTATCCCTCAAAACTATGAAGACATCTGTCTCAACAGTTCTTATGTTTTGCAAATATTTTTTTCAGATAATTAGCTGTTCAAAAGAAAAAGAAAAACTTAAGGATAAGGGATAGCCTTTGCTTTTTACTTTTTTTTTTTTTAACAATTTTTGTCATAAGAAACAAAACTGATTAAAAGAAACAACACCAAAGCAAGTGCCTTAAGGTATGGCAAAGGGTTCTTGGCATGTTTTCAAATTAATCCGTCATGTTAAAGATGATAGAACAAAAGATTTCTAGACACCTCCAGCCCTTATCTCCCTTTGACTTTCCAGTTCTCCTAGGAAGTGCGAGTCGAGAAGAACATAAGATACAAGAAAGGAATATAGTTTCTTTTCAGGAGAACCTACATAGGATATGAATAATCTATGGCAACCCTCCAGGATTAGTTTTTCTTCCAGTTACAGAAGATTTCCAATATTCTATTGGTATGTTGAGATATTGTAAAACCTTATATGTGATTACTCATAAACCACCTACTCTAATCTAGCTGTAGCTATTTAAAGAGTGAATATTTTGATGTTCAAAAATACTAATAAAACTAAAATCATAAAGGCCCTAATAAGAAGGAAATTGTGAAAAGGAGACCCCTAGATTACAGTGAATTGTGAGGTCATGGTGTATTGCACCAAATCTAAATCTAAATGTTATTGTGAAATACAATGTGTTATATAAAATGCTTAATAAATGGTGATATATTCTGCACAGGATTGTAAAAAAAAAAAAAAAAAGTCTAGCTAAAAGACCATTTTCCATATAATTCATTTGTCTGCTCAACCCTTAAGACATGTTTTTAAAGGTTCAGACCTTAAACCACAGTAGCTATGAAGAGTCTTAAATATAGAGTTTGTTATATGGAAAATCTATAATTAAAATAGCTTAGCTATTATGTTAAAAAAAAAAAAAGAACCTAGACAACCCTTTTCAACTCTAGCCATATTGATTTAATGCAGTCTCCTTTGGTTTAGTGACTGGTTTACCCTGTCACTTGGGCACTTTTTCTTTTTAACCTCTGTGGCCTTAATATTTGATCCTGATAGAATTTGCGTCATTGATCCATATTGTTGCTGTGTGATGTCAACATGTGGGTGTTTAGTTATTGAAACATGGTTAACCTAATGTGCTGCAGTAAATCTCAAGTACTATTTCCTACTAGAACAACAAAGAATGATTCATCTTTGCTCACATTAAACTGGCACTAAAAATAGTAGTATTCACAACTTGCTGTGCATCCATGCACATCAATATCACAGCCTTTGTGGATTTCTAACAAGAACACTAAAAATAACTTCATGTTTACAAAGAGGTACTTGGTAAACAAGACTCCTACTTCAAGTTCTCTATTTATATGCAGTTCAATTTAGTGCTAAAAGTAGACTCTGACCATAATATGATAGACATTCTTCAGATTTTTTCTATATAATGTGTTTATCACACATTTAGATATCTGGTACATCTAAATGCATAGACAAATTATAGACATTTTTCAGTTACCTGTATATAAGTGAAATTATCTATAATTCTGAATTATACTTTGGCCAGTAATTTTTTAAAGAGTAATTTTTTTTCTAAGGAAAAGTCTCTAAACATGTAAGCATAAATAATAACTTTGATCTTTTCTCTCCTGTAACTTACTGCCTTATTAATTCTTGGAGAAGAGGCCTGTACTAATGGCCTGTCAGATGTAAGTAAATATTGCCAAGTGTGTTATATAGTCTTAATAAATAAGCATCCCCTATGAATATTCCAGTTTTTCTAGAACAGTTCTAGTTTATACCTTTCATCTTGTTATCTGACTGGTTTATTTAACATTTGTCTCAGATTTGTCATTTTTTTTTAAAGAATGATTTTTTTTAAGTTGTCAATGGACCTTTATTTTATTCATTTATACGTGGTGCTAAGACTCGAACCCAGAGCCTCACACATGCTAGGCAAGTGCTCTACCACTGAGCCACAACCCCAGCCACAACCTCAGATTTGTCATTTTTAACAGAGAATTATTAGTAGTTCCATTAAGATAAACTGTCATAAATTAGGTCGACCACCATTTTGCAGGTCCCACTTCTGCCTTGTTCTCATCTAGTAAGTAGTTTTTCCATCATTTGAGTGTTCACTTTAACTATGGTAAAATCTTAAACACAACCAGGATAAATCTCTCTCTTTTCCTGATCCTTGCCAAAAGAGTGTCAAATATGGCAGTTAAAGTACATGGTAGTAAAATGAATACACTTAGTGTCTTATCCCATTTTTTTTTTTTACTCAGTACCTCAGACTTGAGTGATATAAAATATATACATATTATTTCTTGATTCTGGAGTGTTTAAAGTCCACGATTGAGGGTCTGTATCGAGTGAAGGTCTCTTCTTACAGCAGATATCATGGTGGATGGCACCACTCAGGGCTCTCTTTCTTTTTTAAAACCACTAGTCCTATCATGGGAATCCTACCCTTATGACTTCATCTATTTATATTTATCTCCCAAAGACCCAGCCTCTGAGTGCCGTCAACATATGAATTTGAGGATTAGGTTTCAAACACATAAATTTTGAGGGAACAGTTTGAAACCTTAGCACTTTGAGTCTCATGGTAGTTGCAGAAGTATTTGGTGCCGCTGCCCCTGCTGGCCACTTGGTGTCAGTAGACTATCAACTGGAGGAACCAGTAGAAATCATAGGTTACAAGAATGTGAACTACATTAAGAAAATAATTTAAATATTCCTGTCTTAGTTATATAAAAATATTCTGAATATTTTTTAATTTATTGCATAAATTTATGATTATATTACTTTTATTATTTTACAATAAACTCTTTCAGCAATAATGAGCTCCAAAAAACATATCTAAATTTAGTGAAACACTTGAAAGAATTACAACTAAAGTAAGCAATAGGGAATTAAATTGACCAAATTATGTTGTGTGCATGTATGTATATGTAACAACAAATCCCTCTAATATGTATAATAATATAATAATAATGCACCAGTAAAAACTTTTTAAAAAAAAGTTCAGTGGGATTTATTTGTAAAAATAATTAAAGTATTTTATTGTCCATGAAAAAAAAAATTTTCAGACCTAAATATTTGTGCATTTCATAAGAAAAAATAGTAATAGTAATATCATCCTCCACTTAGCAGAATTTATTCCAGGCTTACCAGACAGCAAGCACCTCAGAAACAAAAATATTTTCATAATATAAACATTATAATCTTAAAATATATGGGTTGGGGTTGGGGCTCAGAGGTAAAGTGCTCACTTAGCACATGTGAGGCCCTGAGTTCGATCCTCAGCACTACCTAAAAGTAAATAAATAAATACATAAATAAATAAAATAAAGGTATTATGTCCATCTACAACTAAAAAATTTTTTTTAAATATTATGGAAAGGAGTCAGTTGAAGTATCAGCAGTTCAAATTTATATCAAACATAAGATACAATAGTATAGGCAGTTTGATGAAAAAATATAAATCTTTTTCCAAAATTTGGGGAAATCTCATCAGTCTAAGAAATAGGAAAAATAAGGATACTGTGATTTTTTTTCACATTATAAAATTTATTCAGTTTAAAGGTCTTTTTTAAATTCTGAAGTTTAATACTTCCTACTGAAGTTATAATATTTGAAGATGAAATATTCTCTCATTGTAAGGTGATGTGATAAAAACAAGATAGACTCCCTTCTGTTTGTCCTTAATTTCTTCTTTCCTTTAATATCTTTACTTGGCCTAATTTTAAAAAAATGGTTGGTGATTCACTAGACTTCATTTTGAAATTTCACTGGTACACAAAATCAATGCTTAGAACATAGTACATAAGAAAACAGCCATCTGTATTGACCATTCTGTAGTTAATACCTAGTCTCCTAGCCTCCCCCATCCCCCAATTCACCTATAATATATCTGGCTTTAGAATGATTCTCACATTAGCTTTCTGTTGGTATGATCATATAAAGTATAATTTTTTAAAATTAATACTGTATAATTTAAATAAAGGAGAAAATTATAGAGAAAGAAATTATGAGGCAAGATGACTAAAGCCTCTGGAAGGCAAAAGAAGAAAAACATGACAAAAAGAAAAAGGAACAAGATTTGGTTTGTGCTCAAGGACAAAATTCTTATCCTTTGCTCACGTTATCTTCCTGAAGTCATTTGCATTTATTATTGTCAATCATCTCCCAGCAATAGACATCCTCCTGGAACTCTTGGTTAGTAGCATTCAGTGCCCTCTCCCTGGTACTTTGACTCTGTGAACATGCATCATTAATGGCCTAAGATACCTGAGCTTACACATGTTATTTAGATACTTATGCAGAACATATATCTTAATGCTGCCTCAAGAATCAGGGACATGTAATAGAGTCAGTCCTTTGAGGAATCAGATAAAATTTTGTAGAGGAGAAAGAAAGATGCATTTCACATCCCTGCCCTATTATATTTTAATCATCCAAAATTACTCTTTGCTGAGCTATATGAGTCTGCTGCTTAAATTTTCTGACATGCAGATGACTGAGACTTTGTATTACAATCAAAATGCAGCCATAATAAATAGCTGATCTTGTTTACTTATTGCCATGGGGAAAAAGTCATTTCAACTTTTTTAATAATTCTATATTTATTCTAGCAAATATTCACTTTTCCATGGTCATCAGATATTATGTCAAGCATGGCCCACTAGTGACATAGCTATTTTCTATTTATTATCTCAATCCATGCAAGAACTGGGGAAATCATTTCAACTTTTTAAAAGTTGTTTCTGCAAGTCAACTAGTTTGACTGCCTTAGATGTTTATTTTGCAATTCTTTTGGAATGTACATTGCTTAAAGTGTTGGAATTAATTGTTGCTTTACTGAATTTTTCCCACTTTAGTTTTTTTTTTTTTTTCCCAAGCCAAACCATTAGGGTCATGCTGTGTGCAGTATGAGCCATACTTGATCTGCAGAGGACTAGTTTGACAGTGCAATCATAGCATTTAATTTTAATCAGAGCATTTCATTTCACACAAACCAAAGTACATTTATTGACCAACTCTAGTTATAGCATAAGACCAGCCTCACTTCTTATTTTTTATTATTTTTTCTATGTTAAGTTTCCCTTTAATTTGTTATCCATTGTGTTTTGTGTTTTTACTGCTTTTTGGTTTAGGTTGCCTTCAGTATCTTTGAGAACAAGTTTGACCATTGACTGTTTTCCACACAATATCATTTCCATACATGTTTCTTACTAGAAACTTAGACTCTTTCTTCACAACATTTAGTGAGACATATTTGAGTGTATTTTACTTTATTATAGTTATATGTAGCTGACATATATTTGAGGTGAATTGTGTTGGATCTTCTAACCAAATGGTAGGACTTTTCAGTGTGTTTCATGTGTTCTAGGAGTTTTTAATGCCTACTTTCTGTACCATTCTAACAAAACTTACCTCTGTATCCTTAATATTGTCACAGTTACCAGAGAGCTCTAAAACTCAGTATAACTGAAAGGTCCTTGAAAGTAGGAACCTTGTCAGTAAGACTGAGTATTAGAGCTCTCTGGTATTATACTTGTGGTTCCTACTTTCAAGGACCTTTTAGTAATACTAAGGAAAATGTTATTGTATGTTTGTTTCCTAAAGACCTTCTTATTTAGATAATCTGCATCCAATGATTTTGCTATAGGAAAAAAATCTTAGAGGATGCATTGAGGTTGCATAGTTTTCATTTTTCATTCTTTCCTGAATATGACAATTTTAGCAAATTTTAGTAATTCATAAGCAATTAATTACTTAATAGCCAAACTTGTTCTGAAAGATAACTGAAGAGATACATGTAGCACCAAAACCAAAAAGAAGTAAAAGCACAAAACACAACTTATGACAAATTAAAGAGAAAATAAATATCGAAAATGTACCTGCTTTTTATTATCATAACATTGTCTCAAGTGTTTTGCAGAGACCTTTCTTAATAGCATGATATATCATAGCAGTTGTTTGAAGTTAACTAGCATTCCTTAAACAATTGATTTTCAGGTAGTCTTGTCAAGATGAGCACTAACACTATTCTTGGGTGACATTGCTTATACACTCAGTTGTGTAGTAAGTACTGTAGCACTTCACAAATATGAAGTCATTTAGTCTGCATTATATTCTTATGAATATATATAACTATTATATATAATATGTAATTTTATGTAACATATATTTTTTATTCCATTTTATAGGTGAGGAAACTAAATTACAAAAAGATCAAGTAATTTGTAAGGTCTCATAGCCATAAGCTATTATTAGAGTTAAATGAACTAGCTCAGAAGTTCATGCTTCTAACCACTTCTTATGCTGGTTCTGTTGTTAAGTCTATAACAAATATTACAAATTATTGTAAAATGAATGGTAAAATAGCACAATAATACCAGTTCACTTGAAAATATTTTGATGCAAGTGAAAAAAAAATGTGATTCACTCAGTATTGACAAGTATAGACTGGTATTTTATTAGTTTAAGCAACACCACCTGCTTCATGGCAAGCATAGCAGGCCATAGTCATAGCTTAGACTTGTCTCATAAATAATAAAGAATCAGTTGTGGGTTTTAAGCAAAGGAGAAAACAGATTTGTTTTATAGATCATTTTAGCAGTAATGTGAGATATATTGATTGCTAGGGACTGGGGTTAATGAGTTGCATTAGGAGACTGGTAGAATAGTTCTGGAAAGACATGAGTATCTCTAAGACACTAGCAATAGAATAAGAAAATATGGATTTGAAAAATATTTGGGAGACTATCAGGACTTCCAAACAGCTGGTATGGGGAAATAAAAGTCTAGGAACTCTCAAGTTTCTCTGTTGAGGTAGAAATTTAACCTTATCGTTAAGAAAAAAAAAAAAAAGTAGTGGAGTGAGTATTGATGGAAGAATAATTTTGAGTTTCATGTGTACTGACTGTTACAGGCCTAGAGCTCATGAGAAAGGTCTGAATGAGATATATTACTATACATTTTCAGGAGAGTAAAGAAGGTCACCTTAAAGAGATCATGTAGAGTAACAAAAGAAGCAAGCCAAAAGCAAAACTCTCAGGAAAACCAAATGTAGAGGAAGAACAGAAGATAATTCCTTAAGGAATTGAAAAGGATCTGATCAGAAGATAAAAGGGGAACCAGGAAAGACTAGTATTTCAAGTGTTAAGGAGGAATAATTGGAGAGTTGTCAGCAATAACAATTGGATTTGGCAAATAAGAATTTTATCTTAATCACTGTTGCCACTATAATCTAAGAATGTTCTGGGTGTGACTGCAGTGGATTGATGTAATTTTGAAGAACTTCAGTTTCATTTGGTAGACTGGATGCTCTGGGAAAACATCTTCTTATAAAACAAGATCTTCCGTAAGATAATTTTAATTGCATTGCTTTGCCCACAAGAAGAGGCTCATCCCAAGAGTTGGGATTCATGAAATAATTGCTGAGACAATTGGTGATCCATTTCTATTTAAAATGGAATTAGACCCTTTCCTCAGAACTTACCCAAAAGTCAGTTCTCAAAGAATTACATGTGAAAGGATAGATGTAAAAATAATACTAAAGGACGACTAGCATGGTAACACGCTTATGTAATCCCAGTGATTCAGGAGCCTGAGATAGGAGGATCAAAGGTTCAAGGATGTCTCAACAACTTCGTAAGACCCTGGGGTTGTAGCTTAGTGGTAGAACATGTGAGGCACTGTATTCAGTCCTCATCACCACATAAAAAAATAAATGAACAAAATAAAGGTATCGTGTTCATCTATAACTACAAAAAAAATAGAAAAGACTAGGAATATAGCTTGGTGACAAAGCATTCCTAGATTCAATCCCCAATACTAAATAAATAAGAACAACTTTTTAAAAAGGAGATTATCTATTATTATGGAATACAGAGAGATTTCTTTAGACACAGACACAATGCTATCAAAATATTAGTATATTTGATTCCATTACAATTAAGAATTTCTGTACATCATAATTAAATAAAAACGAATCATAAACTAGAAGAACATATTTTCAGCCAGTTTAACCCTAAAGAATGAATACCCAGAAAACTCAAAAACTCTTATCAATCTATTTAAAAAGAGTTCAAAAATGGATTATATTGGGCTGGGATTGTGGCTCAGCGGTAGAGTGCTCGCCTAGCATGGGTGGGACCTGGGTTTGATCCTCCACACCACATAAAAGTAAAGGCATTTGTGTTGTGTCCATCTACACCTAAAAACTGAATGTTTTTTAAAAATGGATTATATTGGGCTGCGAATGTGGCACAAGCGGTAGTGCGCTCGCCTGGCATGTGCGGGGTGCTGGATTCGATCCTCAGCACCACATAAAAATAAAATGAAGATGTTATGTCTACCAAAAACTAAAAAATAAATATTAAAAATATCTCTCTCTCTCTCTCTCTCTCTCTCTCTCTCTCTCAGAAAAAAAAGGATTATAGACATGGACTAGGTGATATAAAATAAGATCAAAGTGAAGTTGCAAAAATTTTTAAAATCTGAATGCCAAGTAGTAGTGACACTGAATCATTAGAACCTCTTATACATGATTGACTAATGGGAATATAAGTTGATATACTCAGTAAAATTATTTGGCACTGTCTTATGAAAATTAATATTCCCATCACCCAGCATTTCTCCTCCTAGGTATACAGAGTACCTTAACTATGTGGGTTGAGACATACAGAAATAGCCTCAATGTTCTGTCTAAAGCATTTGATTCTTTTCTCCCTCTCTTTTACTTCCTTAGTGATGTCATTAAGTCTCATGGGTTAAAAACCTGTCTACCACCAAAGACTGGAATTTATATCTCCATCACCTTGATTAAAACAAGGATTATCTCCATCTCAGACAATTAAGCCAACAGCCTGCTACATGAGATCTTTTTAGGTGCTTGCTAGACATTTGAATATGTATCACATCCAAATCTGAATACCTGATTGTTCCCCAGTCTGTTTCATTCAGTTTGGTGCTATTACAAAAGTACTGCTATGAACATTCTAAATCCTACCCTTTGGTGATATATATAAGCATTTTCATTGCCCATATACTTAATGGAAGTATAGGGTATGCATTTGTTCAGCTCTGCCAGTTTTCCCAAGTATTGTACTATATTCCCACCACTAATATGTGAGTCAGGTGAATTTTTTTTTTAATTTTATAATTCAGATAATATCTTAAAATCCAGCCATGGCTACCCATTTCAAAGTAAAGCCAAAGTTCTCACAATAATCTACAAGGACCTGATGGAATCTCATTCACTTCCATCTTTCCCAGTGCTACCTCACTCCTTTTCTCCTCCTCACATATTCTGCTCTCATGACACTGGTGTCCTTGCTATGTCTTGAATGCTTTAGTTGTATAGTGGGGAGATATGTTGCTACGTATTTGTACATGCACACAATATATTATTCTACTGTGTAGAATAATCTTCCTTCAGACATTAACATGATTCATTGCCTCCCACCTTTCTTTCTCATCTGCTCAAAAGTCACCTTCTCAGTGAAATCTAAATTGATACCTGTATTTTAAGATGCAATTTTCAGTCTCCCCCATCACCACTAGCTCATCTTGGTACTCAGTCATCTGCACCCTGGTCCTTTTCTCCCCTCCTCCATAACATTTATCACCTTCAAACATATTCCCAACATATATGTTCTTGAATCTATATGGTTTACTTGGATATTATTTTTTTATTTATTTCTCATGTTATTAATTATTTTCTTTCCCTCAGTATAAACTCTAAAAGGGCAGGGATTTTTGTCCTTTTTCATTTAATGATATAGCCAAAGTATCCAAAACAGTATCTGGCACTTTGTAGACATTCTACATGTGTTTGTTGATGAACAGTAAGTGAATGATAACAAACATCAATAACCAAAAAAAAAAAAAAAATTTAACTGGAAAAAAATCCCAAAGTTAGTGATAGAATAAAGAAATTATAGTTATTTATATGAAGTAGTAAATGAAAATGAGGAAGCTACAATTACAGGACCCTACATGTTCGATCCTCAGCACCACATAAAAACAAATAAATAAAATAAAGTTATTGTGTCCAACTACAACTGAAAAAAATATTAAAAAAAAAAAATCAAGTTACTGCTGGGCACAATGACGCACACCTGTAATCCCAGCAGCTTGAGAGGCAAAGACAGGAGGATTGCGAGTTCAAAACTAGCCTTAGTAATGGTGAGGTGCAAAGCAACTCAAGTGAGACCTAAATAAAATACAAAATAGGGGATGTGGCTCAGTGGTTGAGTGCCCCTGAATTCAATCCCCGGGACCCAAAAAAGAAAGAGAAAAAAAAAAGTAAGTTACTTAAGATGCTTAATTTTTAAGACTCAAAAGCGAGCAAATTAACGTCATTTAGAGGTATACATGATTTCTTTTTAGAAAGTTTTTTCCTCTGGGGATTGAACCCAAAGTGTCGTGCATGCTAGGTAAACATTCTACCACTGAACCATACCTTTAGCCTAGAAAACTATTTGTAAAAGAAGGGTAATAATAAAATAAAAAATCAGAATAGTGGAGACTGCACAAAGTGATTGGATGGTAAAGGAGTAAATGGACCCAACACTTGTGGACTGTTTTTTTGTCTTGGATAGTAGGTATGAGGTAGTCACTTTAATGTGTCTAATGACTTTTACTATTTTCCTTTGTATGAATCAAACTTTTGTTAATAATTTAAAATGAATATAAGGTCAGAAAATAAAGTCTGTTCATGTTAATTTTTAGAAGATTGATTAAAGCTGGGCGCAGTGGTACACGCGCCCAGCTTTAATCCCAGCAACTCAAGAGGCTGAGGCAGGAGGATCACGAGTTGAAAGTCAACCTCAGCAATTTAGTGAGGCCCTAATTAACTTAGTGAGAGCCTGTCTCAAAATAAAATATTAAAAGGACTAGGAATGTGGCTCAGTGGTTAAGCACCCCTGGGTTCAGTCTCTGGTAACAAAAAAAAAAAAAAAAAAAAAGATTGATGAAGAGTGATAGCTGATGGTATCACAGGGGGAAAAAAGGTGTTATTATTTCTTGGAAAGGGGTAGTGTATATTTGAAACTTTATCATGTTTGTGGGCACAGAAGAGTTCAGAGAGGTTGAACAGAAGGAGAAAGTGAAAATGCAGAGATGAGTGATGAAGCAAAGGATCAGATAAAAATAGAAGTAGAAAGATACCTTTGACAGTGCTTTTGAAAATAGAGGGAAGAGGTAAGAAAAGTTTGTAAATAACCTTGAAAGAATTCAGTTACACGTTGAGAGAGATGGTTGAGGTCAGGTGGAAAGATCTTCAAGCATAGTGAAGATTTCTAATAATCTCTCTAGAAAACAAGATAGGGACCAGGGATAGATTGCTGAAATGATTCTTGAGCAGTGCTAACAGCTGAATAACATTGGAGATAACCAAATTAACAAATATGCCAATCTGAATACCACTTTATTTCTGTTGTTCAGATTTAAGAAAAGAGAAGGTATTTATATGATTAAGATTAGAAATTTTGTGGGGAGGAGAAGTGAAAAGAAGATATGAATGGGAAAGGAAGCCAGCAGGCTATAAAGAGTTTGTTTTCAGGAGAAAAGAGGAGATCATAATGACAAAGAATAAAAGTTATAAAGGAAAGAGAACTGGAGAGGTGAAAGATAAGGTGACCAGAAACTAAAACAAGACAGTTAAAGATTTTAAAGATGATTTAGTGGAATTCTAAATAATAAGTTCCAAGATATGTCTTTGAACATAATTTACTGAAAACAGAGTAAAAGAATTGAGTTCAAGAAATTTTAAGCGTAGAGTTTTTTGTTGTTGTTTAGGGTTTTGTTTGTTTATGTTGGTTGTTTTATGGTCCCTGGGAATCAAACCCAGGCCCTCATGCATGCCATTGGAGCAGCACTTTACCACTGAGTCACTTACCCAGTCTCAAGCCTGGGGGAGGGGGATGTCCTATTTTTTTAATTGGTGCATTATAGTTGTATAGTGGGGAGATATGTTGCTACGTATTTGTACATGCACACAATATATCATTCCCAATATCATAACTCATTGTCAAAGTTCTTAGTAAACTAGACTGAGTATGACAGCTGTGAAAATGGAAAGAAGGTGGTATACACACATTCCATGATCTCAAGGGAAAAGAAACTTTAGCCTGAAACAGGAATAATGGTAATGAGAAGCAGCCTCTACCTAGAAACTTCCAGCATTGCCTCAGGAGAGGATAGGGAGCTGCTGGGGAAAGTGTGCTGGGACGCCCAGGTTTCATAAAGGCAGCACAGGAAGTGTTCTGTGTTAGGACTAGGATTTCAGGGAATTTATTTGTAGTGGGGAAAAGAGTTCTAGTGAGTACAACAGGAAGAATTGAGAAGGACATCATCAGTTGAAGAGATTCCAAAAATGGAAATATAACTGTGTGAATGTGAGCCAAAATGAGAAAGTGGGCTACAGGGGCTTGCTTTTTGTTTTAGGGGTGGATGGTCAGAGGCAGGTTTAGGTTTACAGAGGCTTGATGTAACTTTGACTATGAAACTACTCCAAAGTCTTCCACTTCAGGGCGCCCTACATTTTAATGGGAACTTGGAAGTAAACAATTACATTTCCTTGCTTGTAAAAAACAGTCCTTTGTTTTCTTTATCTCCCAGGAGCTATCTACCTATTCCTCCAAGTTACTTCTTGACAGGTTTTTTTCCATCCTTTTAGGAGACACGGGGTATTTGGATATGGCTTACCCTTTTTAAAATATAACATTATCATTAGATAAATCTGCCTTTCCCTTACTGTGTGCCCTTGTCAAGTTACTTATCTGTAGTTTGCTTCTTACCTATTAGATCCTACTTCAATTGTGAAGATTGAGTTCTGAAACACAAAGCAAAGCACTCCAAATGATGCCTGGCACATATTCTGCATTATATGATTATCGTTTTTTTTAAAACATATGATGATCATACTTTTACTTATAAAGACTATCCTTTATTGAGTGGCATCATCCAATGTACTTAGTGTTTAAATTTATCCAACTTGATTCTCATAACAATGCTATGAGGTTGTTTATTTTAACTTCTTCACAGAAAGAAACTAAGATCCAAAGGAGCAGTAACTTGTCTTGCTAGTAAATATTGAAGCTGTTATTAAAACATTTACTTTAATACCAAAATCCATTTTCTTCCACTGTACAATTTATTGTAAATCACAATCATTATTTGTATATTTGTGTTAACTAATAAATTTCCTCTGAACTTACTAATACCATAAAGTAATGAAAGGCCTCCTTAAAGTTCTTAAGTCTTCTTCTCTTGTAGCTAAATATTAGTATCTTTCCTGGTCTCTACTTATTCTTAAAACATAAATCAGATCCTGTCTTTTCATACTTAATGGATTGGAGTGAGAATGCCATCCACTAATCATCTATTTTAATATCCATTTTAAATCTTTATAAACAGAAAAAGAAGACAGACATAACAATAAAAGTGCTAGCCTTTAGTAGCTAGAGAAACAAATACCAGCCTGCAGTATAAAACCCACCTTTTAGGAACATGTCAGTCAGGCCTGTTCTAAATTCTTTATACAATTCTTTGTGTACTGTGGACATTCCTTAAGGATTAAAATGTAGAGTGGATTAAGTTACTCAGAGGCATTTCAAACAAATATCTTTTAAATCAATAAATAATTTACATTTATTTCAAACTAGTAAGTGAAAAATGAGCAGCAGGATGGGTGAATAAAGGAGAAAATCTTGCTTTCAGGGGTATTATCAGTAATTAGAGAATTGCTTTACATCAAATATTTATTTCTATAAGGTGTATTTTGATGAGCTTTTAAATTGTTTCATAAGAAAGTTTGAAAGATGGTCACTTTCAGTGCAACGGCAGTAAAACTCATTGACTAATTTTCTGTGTCAGAAATGGTGCAAGAAGAATGTTTCCTCCCCCGTTTCCTTTTGCTCTCCCGGTCACAGCAGGTCACGTGACATCTATCACGTGACTCGGTCAAAGGATCTTTTCCTCTTACAGCTTTGCAAAAAAAAAAAAAAGGCTAAGCCGTTCTCCAATTAAAGCTGTTAACGTGTACTACGCTGTTTCCTTGTTGGATTTTCTTGTTCTCTGCTGCTACTGTAAAAACAAAATGAGTGGTAAGATTTGCTGGTTTTGAAAATTTGCTTTTATTTTAAAACATAAAAAACATTGTATTAATCTGAAGTCTTGCGGCGTGGTTTTTTGAATAGATGCCAAAATATAATCTCTATAAAATATTTTAAATTGTTGCTATGTAGTTTTAAGAAGATTAGTCTCTATGTTGAGTTAGACTGATTTTATATTCCACAGTATATCCCATTTTGGACTCTTTATTTTACTACGTTTTTCTTATTAAAACGAAAATATGAAAATTGGCATCAGATTATTTGGAAGCCATTGTGAAAGCCTGCTTGCAAAGAGAATGTGTAGCACGTCAGCAGTCAGCAGCCCGTTGCATTTTAAGAATTTAAATGCTTTGACAAATTCGAAGTTTTTTTTAAAAAAAAATTGCTCTTAAACATGAATATGCATTAACAAAGAAAAATAAAGAAGAACTTCACTTATAATAGATGAAAATCTTATGTATTAGCACTTTTAAGAATTGAGGTGGAGAGGTTCCCAAATTTAAGACAGTTGCTGAATAGAATTATTTTCTCTTCTGCAGGTTTTTAGGATAGGAAATGTACCCCTAAAAAATAATGAATAACTATAATTTGGAGTAGATTTTGCTCAAAATAGGTAGAATCTGAAGGAGCTGCTTGGTGTATCCATAGTTGTTTCAATATAGCTAGCTATTCTTATGTGAAGTGTGCATTTAATGATACAGTCTATAATATATTTAGCTTCTTCCATGGGGCCAAATCTCCCTTGCTGCATACAAATTTATATCAGTCTGTAATTAATCTTTTAAAACTTCTTAAATTAAAAAATATTGTTGGAATAAAGGAAGCAATCAAACATTTGCATTATTAAATATGCCTGGCTTTATTTAGGGTTTTGCTACCATAAACAGCAAGGGCAAGAGAAATAATGCTATAAAAATTGTTCTGAACATCATACTCATATTTACTATATTTATATATTGTGGGTTTACATTTTCATTGTTGAATCTTATTTCATACTAGTGTTTTAAGTACTAAATATGGTACTGATGAAATTGTCTTTTTTTAAAAAAACTTAACCATTTATCATTTCTGCCTCAGAATAAGAAAATTTACTTGCTAGAGTAAAATGATTACATCATAGAGAAGCATATTAATTGGTATTATTCCTGACTACAACTAGTAAGGATTTCTTATTGGTTTACTTTAAGTTAGGTTTATTTTGTTTTGTTTTCAGTATCACACTTAAACATAACTAAAATTATGAACTATTTTAGTCGCTGTCAAAAAGTAACATGGTAGGCTGGGGATATAACTCAGTTGGTAGAGGGCTTGCCTCCCATGCACAAGGCAGTGGGATCAATCCTCAGCACCACCAAAAAAAAAAAAAGTAACATGGTTTGAATTATAGCTACAAGTATTTATATAGTTTCATCTCTATTAAAGGAGGATAACCCAGTGCAAGTATATAGTTTTACCATTTTAAATGTTATCAGCAATAACATTACCAGGCACAGTAGCACACACCTGTAATCCCAACATCCTAAGAGGAGTTCAAGGCTAGCCTCAGAGTTTTTTTGTTTGTTTGATTTTGTTTTTTCTCAATTGTTTTGATACTGGGAATTGAACCTTGGGATGCTTTACCCCTGAGCTAAGTCCCTGCCCTTTTTATTTTGGGACAGAGTCTTGCCAAGTTGCTGAAACTGACCTCAAATTTGGGGTCCTTTTGCCTCAGCCTCCAGATTCACAAGCACCCTGTCTAAAAAGTATTATTTTGAAAGAAGCCTTTCTGCAAAGAAGTGTAAAACAGCATACAAATTTCATGTTGTAAATTAAATTAATAGGTAATATTTGCTTAAACTTAAGAAAATTTTGTTCTCTCGTGGTTTTCAAGGAAATTGAAACAAAGGCAGCCTTAACTCCCCTTTGAGACATTAGAACCTAGCTTAAATTACATCAAATGCCAATATGCATAGTATTTTAATATTTATCCTTAGAAATGAAACTGAGCCTGGTATATTGGCATACACCGGTAATCCCAGCTACTGAGGAGAATCCCATGTTCAAGGCTAGCTTGGGCAATGTAGCGGAGACACTTGTCTGTAAATAAATGGGGTTTTTGTTTGTTTCTTTCTTTTCTTTTTTTTAAGGGGACAGGAATGTAGCTTGTGGTAGAACGCTTGCCTAGCACACATGAGGACCTGAATTTGTCCCCAGTACTGCAAAAGAAGGGGAAAAAAGAAAAGAATAGTGCTTCTGTTTCCACATCTAGAAAATGAGGATAGTGGTGAAATTTCTCTGATAAAATCATTATAGGACAGAAAACTGTATAAAAGGCCTGGCATATAGTATGTTAGTATTAGCTGTGTACAAGTAAGATATTCTAAACAACTTTAGGAATTTGGTAGGCTTGTTTTGAATCAGAGAAGTATTTTGTTGAGAAGTTATTTTCATAGCCAGATATTATAGAGTATAATTCAGTAGTATACATTCCCTCTCCCTCCTTACTTTATCTTAACCACTTCAGTATTTGCTTTCTCCTATCCCTTCTATTCTTTCACCCTTTTCCTTTTTATTTCTCTTTTATCCCTTCTGTTTTCCCTCCATCTTCCCTCTTCACTTTCCTCCAGGCTGCTCCCTTATCTCTCCCCCTTCTCTTCTTACCTTTTTCTTCCTATCCCCTTTTTCTTCCTCTTGCCTTTCTCCTCTCCTTCCCTTTCCCTCTATTCTCACCCCAACCCTGCCTTTCCTTGCCTGTTTAGCATTTCTTCTCCTCTTGTACCCTGTTTTCACATTCTCTTTTTCTTTCCTGCCTACCTCTTGCCTTAACCTTCCCCTCCCCCATCACCATTGTATTGTTTTGTCCTCACCCCTCCCCCTTCCCTAGAAAGGCTGGAATCTGGATTTGCTGGAACCTCCATACTCTTTACTGTTTTCCTAAAGCATGTGTAATATTACCTGTAGTTACATTGACTGGCAGATTTAAATTCTGCATTTAAAAAATGAATCTTTCCCTATTACATTAATTATCAGATTCCTTATTTGCTTAGAAATAAGAGATTTCTTTGAAAAGGTTTCATTTCAAGTGATTAAAACTAGTGGGTGAAAGGATACAGTAGTCTCAAGTTACAAGAAGAAAGGATCTGAAAGTGAGATACTTTTCTAAAAAGTTACTTAAAGCAAGGAAGATTTTAGTTTCTAGAAAGAATAAAACACCTCCAAAATGCTTATATTACTCCCAGAAAAGTGAGAAGAGAAAGTAAACAAGTGATAATATTTGTAAAAATTACTTGGAAAGCATAACACTATAAAAATGAAAGGAAATACAGGATAAAAGAAACATATTTCTGGGGCTTGGGTGTGGCTTAGTGGTGGAATGCTCTCCTAGCACGTGGGAGGCACTGGGTTTGGTCCTCAGCACCACATAAAAATAAAGGTATTGTGCCCACCTACAATTCAAAAATATAAAAAAAGAAAAAAGAAACATTTCTTTTTTAGAACTTTTCAGTGTAAAAATTATATATATATATTTTGGGGGGTAAATATACATACATGACAATTCTCTTTGTTCTTAAACACCCCCAGACATGACTTATATTACATGAGAGTCTTAAACCTAACAAAGCACATGTAAGTATTTTTTAACTATTCTTCTCTTCCCTTTTTTCTTGATTTTTTTTCCCATTACTTTTGAGAATTTAGCTTTTCTATCTTATTGATTTTTTTTTTTTTATATATATGCACAGTTCTGTTTGGTTTTCTCCAGGTCACTGTTTCCAAGTTGCGAAATCATGAGAGTCACCTGGAATATTTATAAAATAAATATAATTATTCAAGATTGTAGTCATTTTAATAAGAATCTCTAGAAGAGCATGTAAATCTTATGTTTTAGTAAGTTCCCCTGGTAACTATTCTCACTAGACAAGCTTGAGAAATGCAAGTGTAGGTAAAAGGTAATTGGTGCTTTTATAAGGCAAACATTAATAACAAGTAAGTCACCTGAGTTTTTTTTTATAGTGATACAGTTACTGTTGGCTTTAGTGTTTAGATAAAATAGTCAATTGTTTTCAACTTTGGCTTGCTAAGCAGTCATGTATTAATGAATCATTTCTCTGACTCATCTAGGTCCTGCTCAGGTTCCAATGATGTCCCCAAATGGTTCTGTGCCTCCTATTTATGTGCCTCCTGGATATGCCCCACAGGTATGTTTTTATGTTATTTTTCTTATTGTATGTATCTAATAGTGATGAGGTTTCTCTCTCTCTGGGGAGGGGGGTACATTGCTTGGGATTGAACCTAGGGCCTCTTGCATGAGGCTCTGCCCAATCCCCAATAAAGTTATTCTTTTTAACTGGTTCTCATGGGGGAAATTACAATGTAAATGCTGACCATCTTTGGTGAATCCATTTATTTAAGTACTTCAGTACATTTGTAAAGGAGAAAAAAAATATATTGGCAGTGCTCACCATTTGGCCTTGTCTTTGGGTACAAAAGAAACTTCATTTTGGAGTTTATATCTCCCTGAGTATGTAACTAATGTTAATTATTTGAGCTGTTGGGGCACCTACACTATCATATTTTTTAATTAATCATTTGCTTAGAAGTAAGCCAAAACAATCCTTCCAATCTTATTCATGCAGTGGTTCTCAGATACTGATAGAAATTATATGGCATATTATGATAAATAGAAGAGAATTTAAATCTGCAGTCCTAAGGGCTGACAGGATCAGAATCACTGCCCAACTATACCTTTTCTGCTCATGTGTTAGCAAGCTCTGTCTTAAAGAAAAGTATGGGACTGGGAATGTATCTCAATGGTCAAGTGCTTGCCTAGGATGCATGAGGCCCTAGGTTTAATCCCCAGTACCACAAAAAAAAAAAAATAAAGACAATGGTTAAAAAAAAGAGAATCAAGTATAGTTAAGTTATATATGCAAGCAAACTGAATTAAGCTCTAGATTTGCCGGGTATTCTTTGAGGACTGAGATTCTGTATAGCCTGCATTTATCACCTTGGAAAAATACTCATTTTCTCTACCTAACACTGAATTTACATTTTAGTTTTGTTCAGACTCTCTCTTTTTTTCTTCCCTAATCATGGCAAAATATTGGTAGGATATTATGGTAGATTCTTGGCTTACTTCATGAAGCACACCACTATATGAACAACAGCAAAAATAATAGTACATGCTGGCTGGGAGAATGGAAGTAAATCTGAAATTGAAAGACAGAAAAGCTGGATCTATATCTTCAAATACTTGCTTGCTCCCAGGCCTTGGGCAAATCACCTTCCTTGAATCTCAGTGCCCTTATTGTAAGATAAGATGATAACATGAGATAACATAGTTCAAAGTACAGTGGGCAAAGGAACTGAACAGACCCTTCTCAAAACAAGAAATATGAATGATCAACAATATATGAAAAAGTATTAAACGTCTCTAACAATTAGAGAAATGTAAATTAAAACTACATTAAGATTCTATCTCACTCCAGCAGAATGGAAGTTATCAAGAATACAAGTAACAAATCTTGGCAAGAATATGGGGAAAGGGGTATGCTCATACATTGCTGGTGAGACTGCAAATAGGTGCAACCCCTCCCACTCCTCAGCATGTATCCAGAAGATTTATTCAGCATAGGGCAGTGATACCGCCACATCAATGTTTATAGCAGCACAGTTCACAGTAGCTAAGCTATGGAACTAACCTAAATGCCCATTAACAGATGGATAATTGTGGTGTATATATACATGATGGAATATTACTTAGCCATAAAGAATAATGACATTATTACATTTACCAGTAAATAGATGGATCTAGAGACTAAGTGAAATAAATCCCAAAAACCAAAGGTCAAATGTTTTCAGTGATATGGAAACTAAATCATCATAAAGTGGGGAGAGGAAGAAGAGAAGTTCAGTAGATTAGACAAAGGGAAATGAAGGGAAGTGGAGTAGGTGTAAGAATAGGAAAGACAAAGAATAAATCTAATGTAATTTTCCTTTGTACATCTGTGAAATTACCTAAGTGAACCCCACCATCATGCCTCCCCACAAGAATGGAGTCTTAATTAGAATAAGACATATCCTACGCTTGTATAATTTTATCAGAATGGATTCTACTGTCATGTGTAGCTAATAAAAACCAATAAAATAATAACTAAAAATAAAGTACATTGTAAGGGCTGGGGTTATGGCTCAGCAGTAGAGCACTCTCGCCTCGCACATGTGAGGCACTGGGTTCAATCCTCAGCACCACATAAAAAATAAAGTTTATAATAATAATAATAAAGTACATTGTAATCTTTTAGAATAGTTTCTGCTTGGTATCTCTACTTTTCATACACTGACTCCTTAATTTATTATAGTCTGCATTCTGCCTATATTACCCTTCTCCCTGCTATGTACCCATATCTAAGGGACTTTTTTCCAGCCTGATTCTCTGACCTCTAAAAATCTGACATCATTGTTATGATTTTATCCCAGATTTTCTTGCATGTCTTTATTTTTTTCTACTTCTTCTCTGTTGTTCTTTCTTGAATTTTGTTCATTTATATAAAGACTGTTCTCTAGCATAAAGTTCAACATTTATTGAGTGGTGTCTTGTCCCAAACTCTGTATTGGGTACTAGTGACACGAATTATTTCCATTATAGGGCAACTTGATATTCTCATCTTATAATACCTTTTCTTTTTATGTTTGCAGCAAACTCTTCCTGTTCTCATTTCATTCATTCATGAACTTCTAAAAGCAGATTTCCTTAAGCCTTTCCAGGGACCTCTCCTTTTGGAATCTCTTGGCATATAATATTTATGTATATGTGTATGTGTCTTAATGAATTTTTCACAGTTTGTTAACTAATTATTTTTCCTAGGAAGATTATGAATTCTTAAACACTGTCTTTATCAGTGTTCCACACAAATATATGTTGAGTGCCCTTGAATGCTTGGGATACATATGCTAAATAAAAGAGACAAAGACTCTTATTCCCTCTAAAGTTTACATTCTTGTAGGGAGAAGCAAACAAAAATTATAATCAATAGATAGATTAATATTAGGTAGGAGTGATGGGGGAAGGGGTTAGAGCTGATTACATTTTAAAATAGGATGTTAGAACAGGCCTCATTGAAAGGGGACATTTGAACCAAGTCTTGAAGGATAAGTGGGAGTTAACCATTCATTTGTCTGAGGAAGAGGGTTTTAGAAACAGACAGTGCAGATGGCCTAAAATGAGAACCTTTTTTCATATCTGGGAACAACAGTGAGTTGTCAGGTCAGAATAATAGTAGGGAGTGAGGTCAGAGAGTTAACTGGACTCAATCACGCAGGACTTTTTGTTCTGATTTTATCTTCAGTTCTAGGTACAGTGCCTGTATAATAGGAGCTCAAAACATCAAGGAAATAATCATCTAGATTGAGGTACTATGTCTTTAGACAAAGAACCACTAAAATAACTTTTTCGTAGCTTTTTTTTTTTTTTTAATCTTTTTACTTCTTTGGGCATAAACACCCTTTAGTTGACTTACCCACTCAATAAAGTATAGGTGTCTTAACATTTAAGGCATTACATAGTTTGTCCTAGTTTGCTATTGCAGGTTGTTCTCTTTATACTTTCAATCATGTATCCATTTTTGCATGACTTCCCAAGTGTTCATGTAGTGTTTTTCTTTCTCCATTGTTTTGTTAAAGTTATTATTTAGGGAATAATTCCCCTTTTTGGCCTTTTGGAATGTTATCTGTCCTTGAGGGCCTATACCAAGTTATTTGTACCACTTCTTGATTATATACCACCTAATATGATAATTGTGTATGCTTTAAACCCCTATAGAATTTAGGTTCCTTGAAGAGTAGCCTTTTAATTATTTTTGCATTCTTGTGGTAACTCGAAATGTAGTAGGTGTCCCATAAATAGTTGTCTAATTAATTAAACAGCAATCTTACTGGAAAGGTTGTGGAAGGCTAGCAGACCTACAGTTATTAACCTTTGGGTCAAGGTTATCTCATAAGACATTTATTACTCCCAAGCACATGGGATAATTTTTAAAAATCTACTGTTATCATTATTTAAATAATTTAAGTACCCATTATGTAAGATTATATTCTTACATTTTCACATCACTGTCAAAACAACTTCATTCCCTAATACCACAATTTCTGTTGGGAAACATTTATCATTAAAATCCAAGTTCTAGGCTGGGGGCGCCGTGGTGGACACCTTTAATCCTAGAGGCTCAAGAGACAAAGACAGGAGGATCGTGAGTTCAGAGCCAGCTTCAGCAACCTAGCAAGGCACACTTAGCATGACCCTGTCTCTAAATAAAATATTAAAAGGCCTGGGAGTGTGGCTTGGTGGTTAAGTATCCCTGGATTCAATCCCTGGTAACACACACACATACGTAAGTTCTAGGTACAACTAAGTGAGCATTTGACAGATTGTCCAAAACTTAACACACAATCATAATGTTAGCAATCCAGAAGCTGCAAGTTTAATCAAGTATTAAAATTTATAGATGGCTTTAATAATATATAAGTTCTGTTTGGCTCAGCAGGATCCAAGACTACAAACTATCTAGTTTCCTTTTAGACTTTTATACACCAATCCTTCCTTTGCTTTAAGGCTAGTAATGCAAGGAAGGTCAAATTTTGCTGTGTCGTCATGTTTCTAACAATTCACTACATGTTAACAATTCAGCAAATTTATGTATCTTAGCAGGTTGGATCAAGCCAGCAAGAACCACAAATATTAAAATTCAGTGTTGGGACCACTTTAATCCATCACTGAGGAAATGAGAATGCTACTAAGAACATATTGTGACAGAAAAATAAAAGAGCCAAAAGATAGATCTTTTTATTTTGGGAGAGTTTTTTTATGGTACTGGGGATTGAACCCAGGGTGCTATATCATTAAGCTACATCCCCAGCCCTTTCTATTTATTTTTAATTTGAAGACAAGGGTCTGATTAAATTGCTGAGACTGGCCTCAAACTTGTGATCCTTCTGCCTCAGACTCCCACGTCACTGGGAGTATAGACATGTATTGCCATACCAGGCAGATAGGTCTTAATTAAAGATCAAGATTTATCAAAAGTACTTTTAAGAGAAGCACATGAACATGATTTATGAAGGATATGTTAATCTTCAAATTTGTCATGTTTTACCAATTTCATATCCCTATTAAGTTTCTTTTTCATTTCATATTTGAGAGTAAAATTAGATAGCCAGGGTATCAGATACTAAACATTACTTTGGGAGTAATTGGTTTTTTCTCCTTTGAAATGTTCAAAGCCCATACATGCTACTTCTTACATTACTCTTACTTTACTTTATATTCTTATTCAAGAATTCTCTGATGTTACTTTTTTGTTGATATTTGTATCTTATTGTTCTGATACTTTATTATTATGCTCAGTAGTAATGGGAAAATAAATTATTCTGTTGACCTTTAGTTTTGAAGAGAAAGGGATATTATATAGTTCTAGAATGATTCTGTCACCATAAAGATTGGGCTTCTAGGAACTATTTTTCCCTTTTCCACTTGGGAACAGTAATAGCTTTTAAATGGTAAAAATAGGCTTAATTCTTTAGTTATATACATGGATTTAGTTGTTGGATCAGAAAATAGATTATCTTCTTTTAAACATTATTATAAGAAAAAAAATTATTAAACATGCCATCCAACAAAATAGAGAGACCTAAAACTAATTTAAATGATGCAGAAAGCAAAATAAAATTGCTTACCACAGGCTTAAATTTAAAGAAATATTACTTTTTCAAACAAAGTCTAGCAAATTTATTTGGTAATAAAGAACAAATATAGCAATATACTTTTATTTTTATCTGTTTTTATGATCCTAGTTATATAGACTTGGAAAATATACAAAAAGGTATATTAGGATTTTTCCCTTTAGCCTTTTCTCTAATTAAAAAATTATAAGCCTTAAATATGCATGATGTTTATACTTGATATGATCATTTTCTTATACCATTAAAGTATTTCAAAACTATAAAATTTTAGAATTAGAAGCTATAGATATTATATCAATATCTTTATTTTTATTTTGTAATTAGTTAGGCTCCTTCCAATTTTTCCTTCATGATTATAAAGGTATAGTGAATATCTGCACAAATCTTAGTATTGTTTCTTATTTCCTTAGAATAAATTTTTGGAAATGGCATTATTAATTCAAAGTATTTGGGGCGGGGAGGTACCAGGAATTGAACTCCGGGGCACTCGACTACTGAGCCACATCCCTAGCCCTATTTTGTATTTTATTAGAGACGGGGTTCTCACTAAGTTGCTTATCACCTCGAAGTTCTGAATACATAATATCATCCTTTCAAGTAAAGTTCATATCAGTTTTGCATTCCCACAAAATATGTATAACACAACCTCCCCACACGAATTATTAGTGTATATGGATTACTATTACTTTCGTGTATGTGTGTGTGTGTGTGTGTGTGTGTGTTTATAAAATTTCTTCTTCATGATGGACATTTTCAAAGTTATACAGAAGTAGAATGAATGAGTAGTAATTATTACCTGTACCCATGATCCAACTTAACAATTATAAACAAATTGCTAATGTTGTTTTAGCACACATATCCCCTTTTTTAAATTACTGGAATATTTTTAAACAATTTTAAATAACATTATCATTTTACCTATCATTAGTCCTTTTTTCCTACTTATACTTAATCAGCAACCTTGTTGTTACATTCCAGGTATGTTTGGTTTTTTTACAAATTGGGGGGAAGCTCTCAGAGATAACAAAAAGATTAGAAAAGATTGTATATAGCCTGTAAACCAGGATTATGCACTTTACTCATAGATAAGTTCCATAGCCATTTCTGGGGCCTGGCCCTTTTTACTTTAGGCATAATGTTAATAACCTTTAATATTGCCATTTAACAAATAAGAAGGTTGTGAAAAGATTGACATACTACATCCAGGCAGAAATATATGCCATCTGAGCTGTCAAATGGAGAAATGAAAGAGTAAACTATAAAATGTAAACACAAAGCAAATGATGAGGGCTGGGGATGTGGCTCAAGAGGTAGCGTGCTCGCCTGGCATGCGTGCGGCCCGGGTTAGATCCTCAGCACCACATACCAACAAAGATGTTGTGTCCGCCGAGAACTAAAAAATAAATATTTAAAAAAATTCTCTCTCTCTCTCTCTCTCTCTCTCTCTCTCTCTCTCTCTCTCTCTCTCTCTCTCTCTCTCACTCTCTCTTTAAAAAAAAAAAAAAGCAAATGATGACATAGAAAGCAAATGGTGACAAGAGTGGAAGGAATTTTAATTTACTGCCAAAGTAATGATAGTCCCTAAGAACATTGCATTGCAAGGCAGAATTAACATTTGATATTTTAGTGATGACATTAATGGCTTATCAAAGTTTTATAAACTACCTGAATGGGACTCCTGAAAGGCAACATCAGAAGTCCTGCTGTCTTTCTTAATGGCTTTATTAGCTACTTTTTTATGGAATGTGGGTTGTTATGGAGATGAGAGAGTACCTAACAGGAAGGGATTGTAGATCTCATAATGCAGGTGAAAGACTTGTAGCAATTTAAGGAAAGCGTTCATATTATGCCTTTGAACTTTATTTCCTATTTTACTTTGTTAGCACCCAGTGGTAAGGTCAGTGTATTTTTTTTCCCAAAGATTTTATAAACCAACCTGATCTAAATCTATTCTCTGTCTTTCCTGGGGAAAACAGTCAAAAGGAAAAGGCAAGGGGTATGGGAAACTGGAAGGTAGGGGACTAAGGTTCAGATGAACATGAAGTAGAAGAGTTAGAGAAAAAAGAGGTTGTGCTTACTGATATCATGTATATGTGGTTGAATATCTAAAATTATTTTTTGAGTGAATAGTTAGAAATAGCTGTATTAAAAGCTTAAAGTTGAAGTAGTTCAGGATTCAGGGTGAATAATAAAAGTAGTTGTGGGAATTGAGGCAAGTCACAGAATCTAATAGCTTTGTGATGCTAAGAGGTAAGAAGACTATAATATACTATTGGAACTAAGCAAATACATATATTTTTTTTAAAAGAGAAAGAGAATTTTTTTAATGTTTATTTTTTAGTTTTTGGCGGAAAACTCTGTATGTGGTGCTGAGGATCGAACCTGGGCCACACGCATGCCAGGCAAGCGCGCTACCGCTTGAGCCACATCCCCAGCCCAAATACATATATTTTTGATTCAACAAATACTTTTGGAGCATCTGCCATGAGTTAGGTATTGTTTCAGATACTGAAAAGAAAACAGTAAGCAAAACAGATTTATCATGGGCCTTACATTCTGGTGGGGAAGACACTCAATATAAAATGTCAGGTAGTAAACACAAACTCCTCTCCAGTTCTCAGTTATTTCTGCATTCAATAAAGAAAAGAAAATAGAACTTTGCCTAGTTAGAATTAGGTGGCATCTGTGATTAAGGAATCAGACCATGATATGTTTTTCATTGTTTTGTTTTATTTTTTATTAACAGACTAAATTGAATTGTATTTTATCCTTTTTTTTCCTTTTTACAACTCATTGATTTTATTTTAATCATTATCATTAGAGTACCCTGTTGGTATGAAATTCAATGTCTACATGTTTGGCTACTTCTCCGCAGCTAAGCCTCTGAAGACTTGGCAGATATTTCTATTTAAAACTGCAGTGTTTGTTAATTTTTCATATGCATATGTTTTACTCTACAACTTAAATATCTCTCAAGGAACCAATATTAACTCTTGACTCCTCATAATAATACAAGTAGGTATTATTACTATCTCCATTTTAGATGGGGAATCTGAGGCAAAGACATTTTGAATAACTTGCCCAGGGGTCACAAAGGTAGTAAATAAAGGAGCTAGTCTTAGCTGAGACTTAACGTCTCTGGCCGAAGTTACTGGCTGCTTAGACCATTACTTGAAATGGTGAAGTCTGGCTCTTGTATGTTTGTTTTTCTCCCTCTCCTGTACATCTTAGTTTTTGTATTTTTTGGTGGGGGGGGGGAGGCCAAAAATATAACATACACATAGCATAAAATTTACCATCTTACCCATGTATAAGTCAACAATTAAGTAGTGAATAAATATGTTGACATTGTTCTAATACTGTCACCACCATCTATCCAAAGAACCTTTCATCTTGCTGAAAAATGAAGTTGTGAACCTACCTATTAAACAATAACTCCCTATTCTCCCCTCCTTTTTACTTTTTACTTTTTTTTTTTTTTTTTGGTACCATATAAAAAATGGCCTCCCATTCCCCTTTCTCTCTGTGACCTGTCTGCTTCTGCCCTTTCACCTCCATAAGTGCTCATCTGGTCATATTGGCTTCCTTCTATTACTTGGATATAGTCAGCCCCACTTCTGCATTAGGGACTCAGTAGTAACTGTTCCCTCTGTCCCAGCACTCTATATTCTATATGGTTAATTCATTTACTTCCTTCAAGTCTCTGCTCAAATTTCACTTTGCCAATAAAGCTTACTCTGATCACTCTATTTTACTCTGCAAACTGTACCTCTCTCACAATATTTTTGTAAAAGTACCCTTACCTGCAGTACTTTTATTCAGAAAATTTGTCACCTTATAACATGCTAAATCATTCACTTTGGGTGTGTTTGTCCTTTTTGTTGTGTTAGTATGTGTGCTACCAAATATATATCACTTCTAAGGTTTTTTTTTTAATCAATGGAGGAGAATAAGTTAGAGCTAGATTTGCAAGGATAGATAGGGTTTGCATGTTTATAGATTAATGGGAAGTAAAATGAAGAGAAAAAATGCTGTAAACAAAAGTACAAGATACGGAAAGGTACAGGTCAGCTCAACAGGTTTTTTTAGTATGCCAGCCTGACTGCAGTTACAGGTTCAGGATTTGGTACAGAAGAAAGATATGACTAAAAAGGTAAGTTGGAACCAAGCTGAATGATTATGAACTGTAATCCTATCAGAAATGTGAAGTCTTTGAAGATTTGGGAATCACTGATAAAGGAGAAAGTGGTATTGTGACAGATACTGGGGTTTAGCTCATTCCAAATCTATTCCAAACTTCTAATGTCCTTTCCTATAGTTTCGAGACTAAAAACCTGTGAACACTTCATAGATTTCTTTCAGAAGGTTTCCAGATGTGATTCAGTTTTCACAACTATATGCACTTGCTTAAGACTTAAATTCAGAAGCAAGTTGAATAGGGAAAAAAAGCCAGGAAATGAGACATCCATTTTACTGAAAATAAGGCATTGTGACATATATAAACAGGAATTTATTTGGTTTTCCAATCCCATGTTACAGACCAGTCATATCCCACTCCAGCAGATAAGAAAAGTTTAATATAATCTGATTAATATTAAGGTGTTTGTTTATGGCACTGGGGATTCAACCCAGGATGGTGCTTAACCACTGAACCACATCCCTAGCCCTTTTATTTTTAATTTTGAGTCAGGATCTTGCTAAGTTGCTAGGGCCTGGCTAAATAGCTGAGGCTAGCTTTGAACTTGCAATTCTCCTGCCTCAGCTCCCCAAGCCACTGGGATAACAGGCATGTGCCACCACACCTGGCCCTGTGATTTAAGTTCATCTATACCCAAATAAGTTTTATTTTAATATACTTAAACCTACCAAACACTTATATATGTGTGTGTGTATTAGCATATAAAATTTGCCATCCTTATGCACAATATAAAAGATTTGTCTTTAAATTAGCAACTTTATAATTATTTCCTGTTTCATGAAGAAAAATATTGTTAACCATTTATTCTACTTTGGTAGTAATGTTTTAAGCTTAAGAGTAAGGGCCTTATTGTAGTGGAGAGGTTCCTAATTTTGAGATCAAATCTTATAGCATTTGAGGCTTTCCTGTGTGTCCTTATAGCACCAGTGAGGTTCAGTGGGTAATCTGTCATTTCAAGAAAAAAATCTATTCAGTTTTATTCCTATTTAAAGGAGGGAAAAAGCATAATTTCTAAGCCTCATAACAGATATTTTTCTTTAAAAAAAAATTGGGGTTAATATTGGTATTTGCCTCACTTGAAATGATAAAATGTTTAAATTGTCCTTGTTGCAGTCATAAGAGTTTTGTACCTAAACTCTGATACACAGTTTTTCTTTAAAAATCCAGATCCAGGGTTTTTGTTGTTGTTGTTGTTGTTGTTTTCTTCTTCTTTTTCATCTTTTCACAACTTGTTTTCCTTTGACTTTTCACAATTTGTTTTCCCTCCACTCTAGGCCATAATGTGGAAAAGGAAATATATTCCCGTTAAACCACAATTATTGCATAACTAAATGCATGTAATACATGTACCTGATATTAGTGCTCATTGTGTATAATATTTGACTGTTCTCATCAGTATTTTAAGATTTATATTGAATTGTATAACAAAAATTGTTTCATGTTATTCAGTGTTAATTCATGTGTACCTAATGTATTTAATAAATGTTTTCATATTGACTCTCTAAAATTTATATTTTCTTACTCTAACATATTTGAAAAGAATTACTTATATTCTGCTTTTAATCTAATAATTCATTTTGTAGGTTATTGAAGACAATGGTGTTCGAAGAGTTGTTGTGGTTCCTCAGGCACCAGAGTTTCACCCTGGTGGTCACACAGTCATCCACCGTTCTCCACATCCTCCTCTACCTGGTTTCATTCCTGTCCCAACCATGATGCCCCCTCCACCACGCCATATGTACTCTCCAGTGACTGGTGCTGGAGACATGGCAACACAGTATATGCCACAGTATCAATCTTCACAAGTATATGGAGATGTAGGTAAGACATCTGAAAAATCCTTTATTGAGTTGGATATTCTTTGCACAGATATAAGAGATGGTGATCACCATATTCATCAAATTATATAAAAGAAACAACATATAGTAATTATAACACAATTCTATTGCCCAGGCACTATATTAAGTGCATCATCCTCATGATCATTACCCTTTAAGGGAGATTAGTAAACAGAAAATCAAGATGGGAAGTAACTTACATCATCCAACAGTATTTAGTGGATCACATCAAACGAGAGGTCTTTTCTGCTGTCCTACAGTACAGCCTCTGAGGAAATTTTCAGCCAGGCATGACGATGTCATTGGTAAATCCTGAAGACTATGATGCTATTACACAAAGTTACTAGGTTCCTTGAGTGATTGGGGAAGAAAACAGAATGATCCATAACTTCTTCCTTCAGGGTGTTAATAAATTATTGGGAACAGTAGATTACCACACACATGAGAAATAATAATTTTATTCTTTCCTGTGGCTTTAAATACCACCTGTGTATACTGACGGCTCTCAAATGTATATTTTCAGCCAAAATTTCTCTAAGCCCCAGACATCCATTTCTTGCTGCCATCCTTTTTCTTTTAATGTTTAAATTTTTTTTGTTGTTGTAGATGGACAAATACCTTTATCTTATTTATCTATTTTTATGTGGTGCTGAGGATTGAACCCAGTGCCTCACATGAGCCAGGCAAGCTTTCTACCGCTGAGCCACAACCCAGCCCCAATCTTGCTGCCATCTTGATAATCCCCATTTAAATGTCTCCTATAGGACAACTGAAATGTATATGATATCATTCTCAGTTTTAGACCCCAGAACCTGCTTTCTCTCTGGGTCTTATTCATCTCAGCAGGTGGTATCACTAATAACTCAGTTTGCTAAAATTGAAGGCAGATGGTCATCTAAATTAATATCTTTTATTTTTGGAAGATTGCCAAATTATCTACTTTTTCTCTAATATTACTCAAATCCAGTCCACCCTTAGTTCTTTCCAGGACAACTGAAACAGCAGCCTTCCACTTTGTTTTGTTTGTTTGTTTTACTGTTTCAGAACTTTTATTTGTTTATTTTTATGTGGTGTTAAGGATTGAACCCAGAGCTTCACATGTGCAAGCACTCTGCCACTGAGTTATGCCCCAGCCTTTTCCACTTAGATTTTTTGTTTTTATCCCCTAATAATTCATTATGGCAATTGTAACCCATTTTTAAGTATTAACCAGATCATATCCTGTTTAAAACATTTCAACGACTTCCCATTACATTTGGAATAAAATCCCAAACCCTTCCCCTAGACCAGGGTTTCTCAAGTGTGCTACCATTGATGTTTTAGAACAGATAAGTCTTTGTTATGGGAACAAAACTGCACACATTTGAATGTTTAGCAGGATCCTTGAGCTCTACCCACCAGATGCCAGTAGCACACAGCTTCAACATATTCCCGACATACCCTTTTAACATCTAAAATTATCACCAGATCTTGCAGTTTATCCCCTGTCCTGTTTGTGAACCCCATTGTCCTATGGCCCCTGACTGACTTATTCTACTTTTGCCCCCCATTTTTTAAGTTTTTCAAAACCTTCAAGCCTTTCTTGCCTCAGGCTCTCTCCACATAGTGTCCTCTCTGCCAAGAATATTCTTCCCCATTTTCTTTAGGTTTTCCTTTTCTTTTAAACTTCAGCTTTCAGAGGAATCTTCCCCAACCTTACCTTATCAGTCTTTAGCACTGAAATCTTGTTTGTTTGTTTGTTTGTTTCCCACAGAATTCACGAAACTTAATTTCTATTTCTTTTCTTTCTTTTTTGTTTTGTTTTGTTGTTTTTTGTATTTTGTTTTTGTTTTTTTTTTTGTTTTTGTTTTTGTTTTTGGTCAATTTGTACGCCTTGTCTCCCTTATTTGACTATAATCTCTGTAAGATTTGAACTGGTTAATTCATCACTAATGTTCTTGGGACTTAACAGTGCCTGCCCCTTATGCTCAGTAAATTTGTAGGTAAAGTAACCCTAAATAAAAATTCAAGTTATTCAGCACAGCCTTTAAATAGTGGATACATTGTATGTATTTTTTTTTCAAACCTATTCATTGCCAAAGTAATGCTGATTGACCCAGTAAGTCTAGATGGGGCATTAGATTCTATATTCTAACAATCTCCCAAGTTGTGCTCATGTGGTGGTCCAACAAACATACTTTTGACACCTTCCCCCCAACTCCTTAATGCTGAGGATGGAACCCAGGGCCTCATGAATGCTAAGCAATGCCGCTGAATTATATCCCCAGCCTAGACGTACTTTACAGTAGCAAAGAGTTTATGCTACAAGTAAGTCCCATCCTTCTGTCTGTATTGTTAGTTTTGGCAGTTTGTAAATGTTTGAGAAAAATATAACTGGGTTTCATAATTAGTAATATTTTGCATCGTTAAAACCCCTAACGAAACCACCCAATGGTGGAAGGCAAGATTCATATTGTGTTTTAAGTTTATAGGCCAGGAAATCTAACATAGGATCCTAATAACTTATGGCACTGGTTTCCTAGCTAGTAGCTGCTTCCATAATCCCTTTTCCATGCACATTTTGTGTGGATTCCCAAAGTGAGACCTGATGGAACATTCTTTGTAAGCCATAGGCACTGTGCTCATAAATTTATTATCTCACTTAATCCTCAATATTCTGCAAAAAACAGAAGAGAAAACTGAGGCTCAGAAATGCTGAATAATTTTTACAAGGTTACACTAGTTTCTTGAGGATTTTAACCATCTTATGTCTGTTTGATAATAAAGTTCCTGCTCTTTCTACTGCTGTAACATATTTTTTGTTTCTTGAGAAATAGATAAAATATAAAGCATTTGAATAACCACAATTTAAATGTATATACTAATTGATTACATTTTTATGTTTTATTAGTTTTGTTAAGTTATAATTCACATAATAGTTATTGTACATTTCAATGGTTTTTAGCATATTCTCTGCAGGTTGAGTATCCTATATTCAAAATGTTTGGGACCAGAAATATTTCAGATTCTGGAGTATTTTCATATATAAAATGAGATATTTTGGGAATGGGACCCAACTCTAAACACAAAATTCATTTACGTTTCATATATACCTTTCATACATAATCCAAAGGTAATTTTTATACAATGCTTTAATAACTTTGTACAACCCATTCCATAAAGTCGGGTGTGGAATTTTCCATTTGTGATGTCATGGTCAGCACTCAAGAGTTCCAGATTTTGGAGCACTTCAGATTTCAGATTTTTGAATTAGGGATGCTCAACCTGTATATACTACCCTTACTACCACTATCTCATTATAGAACATTTCTTTCATCCTAAAAAAGAAACCTTATACCTATTATAAGTCCCAATTTCCTCTTTTCCTCCCAAACTGTGTCTTTGTGAATTTGCCTCTTTTGCAACAAGTCACTTAAATATATATACAATATATGTATTGCATATAAAATTTTCATTAAAATGTTCACACAGCCAGTCAGGCATGGTGGTGCATACCTGGGTATAATCCAGTGACTGGGTATAATCTAGAGATTTAGGCAGGAAGATCTCAATTTCATGGCTAGCCTCAGTAACTTAGGGAGACCCTCAGCAACTTAACAAGATCCTGTCTGAAAATAAAAAGAGCTGGGATTGTAGCTCAGTGGAAGAGTACCCTGGGTTTAATTCCCAGTACCAAAAAAAAAAAAATTGTCTAGATTTTTTCACAATTTTGATGTTCCTCTGTATTATCACGTATGGTAGTTATTTCACCCCTTCTTACAGTTCAGTAATACTACATTAAGGGATATAGAACATTTTGTTTGTTTATTCATTAGTTGATAGACATTTGGATTATTTTCAGTTTTTGTCTATGAACAAGATTTTATATTGACTTGTTTTCACTTTTAGGTATATACCTTAGAATGGAATTTCTCTATCATGTGTTAATTCTTTTTAGTTTATTGGGGAACAAGCACACTCAGTAATTACACCATTAGATATCCCCACTAGCAATATGTGAGGGTTCCAATTCTTCCACATCCTTGACAAAACTTTCATTGTCTCATATTTTGATAGCCAGCCTGTTACATGTAAAGTTTTATCTCATTGTAGTTGGGTTTTCTTTTTTTTTTTTTTTTAGTTTTTAAAATTTTTTTTAGTCATAGTAGATAAACATGGTACCATTATTATTATTATTATTTTTAATGTAGTGCTGAGCATTGAATCCAGTGCCTCACACATGCAAGGTGAGCACTCTACCACTGAGCTGTAACCTCAGCCCTCATCATAGTTTTTGTTTGCTTTTCTCTAATGACTGCTTATGTTGAGCATCTTTTTTGTGCTCATTGGCCATTTGTGTCTTATGTGGAGAAAGTTTTTTCATATTCTTTACCCACCCACCCCCATCTTTTTCTTTTTTGGCACTGGGAGTTGAACTCAGGGTGCTTTACCACTGAGCTTTTTTTTTTTTTTTTTTTTTTTTTAATTTTGAGACAAGGTCTCGCTAAGTTGCCCATGCTGTTCTCAAATGTGAACTCCTGCCTCAGCCTCCCAAATAATTGAGATTACAGGCATGTGCCACGACACCTGGCTCTTTACCAATTTTATTGAATTTTGCTTTACATATTCTGGTTACAAGTCATATTCTGGTTACAAGTGTCTTTATCAGATACATGATTTATAGATATTTTCTCTCATTTTATCTCTTCATTTCCCTCATGGCAGCCTTTGATACAGAAAAGTTTTTAATTTTGATGAAGTCCAATTTATTTTTTCTTGATTTTCTTTGTGCTTTGGATTCTTATCTAAGAAACTATTGCCTATTCCAAGGTAAATCAAATGTATACCTTTGTTTCCTTCTAAGGGTTTTTTGTTGTTGTTTAATATTTATTTTTTAGTTGTAGTGGGCACAATACCTTTATTTATTTTTATGTGGGGCTGAGGATTGAACTCAGGGCCTCGAAAGAGCTAGGCAAGCGCTCTACCACTGAGCCACAACTGCATCCCCTCAAGTTCAGCTTGTTTCTTTTTGCTAACTCTAAATCTTTTTCAGTGATGATTTCCTTTTTTAAGTCATAAAGGAATTTAGTCAGGCAGTGTTTTATTTTTACTTATGTTTGATTTTTTTTTAAGAGACGTGAAAATCAATAGCTTACAGTAGAGTAAATGTCAAACAACTGTGGACATGTAAGTTTCATTTTTCACTTGTGATAATCATAGCATACCATCAAGCTATTTCTATGGAGATCAGTAGTTGGGAACAATGAAAAAAAGAAATGTTAGACTTACTTCCTAATCTGTTCTCATGTCATGAACTTATTTAGGGAAAGTGATCTTAACATTTGTTTTTTATTTCTTCCTAGATGCTCATTCTACACATGGAAGATCCAACTTTAGAGATGAAAGATCTAGCAAAACGTATGAACGTTTGCAGAAAAAATTAAAGGATCGCCAAGGAACACAGAAAGATAAAATGAGCAGTCCACCATCATCACCCCAGAAATGCCCTTCTCCCATAAATGAACACAATGGACTTATAAAAGGGCAGACTGCCAGTGGTATAAACACAGGATCAGCAAAAAACAAATCAGGAAAAGTGAAAGGTTGTATACAAGTGGATACAGAACTAGAAGGTAAGGATTTAAAATACTCAGCCATTGTCACTGATACTTTTCATCATTGTTTAACCTACTAAAATTATATTCTGATTTTTTCAGTCATTTTGTCTTGGTCCAAGTAAACTAGATTCATACCCTAACATTTCTTAAATATGAGAAAGGTTTTGTTACTAGTCTGCTGCTTTTGATAATTTAGGAAATCTCAGTAATTTCACCTATATCATAAATTTTACTGATAGATAAGCATGCTCAGATAATGTTAATCCAGATTTCATTTCTTCTATTTCTAGATCTTTGATAAGGTTAACCTGGTTTTTATCAAAATTTCTCCGAACTTCTTTTATGTGTAAATCTCCAATAGATTTGTCCTTAACAAGTTCCTCTACATACTCTATAGTAATTCTTCATTCCTTTGAAAAGTTTTTTCTTTTAAAATACTATTTACTTTGGATCCTTCCCCTAGTCCGTTCACCAGATGAACTCTGAGCACTATTTTTTATATATACTAGGTTCAATCTCTGTAAACTAAATATAAACTGGATTATCAAATAACTTATCTTCCATTATGCCTACAACATGAAGTTAGTACCCAAGACTATAACGTTAATTCTCACTACTACTTATCTTGACTTCTGTAGTTTCTGTATGTATGTTCTTTGGGATTTCTTAGATACTGACTATATCTCCTTTCATTTCTAATGGTAGATCAGTTCAAACTTTAAACAGTTTTCTCAGAGATGATGAAGCATACTAACCTGCCATTTCATAAATACTAATCCCATAACTTTCTCAGTTCTTGAATGTTTATCTAAACTTATACTCCTAATTCTTAGTATGTTTAATTATCAAATAATGTAGCTAATATTTGACTAGGAGCTCAGATGCTTTCAGCTTTGAGGAAATTTTCAAAATGTCAGCCATGGTAACTCTTCCCATCTTCCTTTTCCTTAAAATTTTCATTCCTCACTAACAAATTTTAAATAATGCTCTAATGGCCTTTTGTGGCTTATATATTAATAACATCTACTTCAGTTTTGAGACTTCCTGATCATTTTCAGCACAGATGTTTCCAAAGAATTAAGCTAAACTTTCATGTTTGTCAGTGGTATCAGTAAGTTATGGTTGAGCAAATTATATTCCTATTTGGGGAAACCACAGTTATGGCATGACATGAAAAATTCTTAGTTAACTTAATAAGTTGCTCAAGATTGGCAAATCAAAACTTCCAAAGAAGAGAGTATTTTTTATACTGTGAATCAAAATACACTTTTTTTTTTTTTTTTTGGTACAGGATTTGAACTCAGGGGTACATGACCACTGAGCCACATCCCCATCCTTATTTTTTGTATTTTATTTAGAGCAGGGTCTCACTGAGTTGCTTAGCACCTTGCTTTTGCTGAGCCTGGCTTTGAACTTATGATCCTCCTGTCTCAGCCTACTGAGCTGCTGGGATTACAGACATGCGCCCCATCCAGCAGAAATATACTTTTTATAAGAAAAGCTTATTGTTCACCTATGTATGTGTATATACATATTGTGTGTGTCTGTGTGTATAATTGTGTGCATAGATATGTGCATAAAGATATGTAGTTATAATTAATAATCATGGTTGAACTTAAAATAGAAATTGAAGTAGACAAATACTAAAGGACCACAAATTGCACTGTGTGAACTAAGGATAAAAAACTAGAAAATAAGGGGGTTGGGGGTGTAATTCAGTGGGTAGAGCACTTGTCTAGCATGTGTGAGGCACTGTGTTTGAGCCTCAGAACCACATAAAAATAAATAAGTAAAATAAAGGTATTTTGTCCATCTACAATTTAAAATATTTTTTTAAAAAAACTAGAAAATAAAATCTCAAATACTAACCTAGTTTTATAAGACATGTTTTAGAGGAAGAAAGGATTGTATTTAAGTTTATTTTAATTTGTTTTGTTTTAAGAAAAAGATGAAGAAACTAAAGCATTTGAAGCACTTCTTTCCAACATTGCCAAACCTGTGGTGAGTATTTCATATTTTATTGGCATTTATATATAGGGGATGAGTTTGATTTAGTATATGTTCATTCAGGCTTTATTTAAAACTTATTAGAAGTGTGAGGTCAATAATATGTCATCATGGATTTGACCTAAGGAAAAACTACATTAATCAGTAAAGCAGAATATTAAGAAAAGCATTCTGTTTTTAAGCAAGGATACAATGTATCCTAAATGATATTACTGATCATTAGGATAGGCAGAGATCTGATAGTGTGGGTTCACTGGATATCATAATTTTAATCCATTTATATTATTTCCATGTAAAATGTATCCAGCTAATTCTGTAAGCAAAATGAGTTAAAATCAAATAATAGAAAAACTAGAAGATAATTAGTATTTTCCAGCCCTTTATAAGTATAGATATAATAGGATAAAGCAGAATATCAGAAAAATGTGTGGAAGCAGAATTGGCTTATATAAAATTATCTGTATACATTTAAAATAAGGTATATAAAGATAGAACCTGCCTACCATATGACCCAGCTATCCTACTCCTTGGTATGTATCCAAAAGAACTGTAATTAGCATGCTGTAGTAATACGTGCATAACATTGTTTACAGCAGCATAATTTATGGTAGCCAAATTACAGAACCAGCCTAGGTCCCTGTCAGCCAACAAATAAATGATAAGTGGATAAAGAAAATGCGGCATACATTCACAATTTGAGTTCTACTCAACCATAAAGAAGAATGAAACTATATCATTTATTGGTAAATGGATAGAACTGGAGAATATCATGCTGAGTGAAATAAGCCAAACTCAGAAAGTCAAGGGGTAAATGTTTTCCCTCAGGTGGAAGCTAGAGAGGAAAAAGGAATTTAAAAAAGCAGGGATCTTGCAAAAATAGAAGGGAGATCAGTAGAGTAGAAACAGGAGGGAAAGGGGAATGAAATTGACCAAATTATGCTTTGTGCATGTATGAATAAATTACAGAGCATTCCAATTTTATATATAACCATAATGCAGCAATTAAAACTAAATGAATAGCTAGGTGCAGTGGCACATGCCTGAAATCTCAGAGGCTCCGGAGGCTAAAGCAGGAGGATCTCAAGTTCAAAGCCAGCCTCAGCAACTTATTAAGTCCTAAGTAACTTAGTAAGACCCTGTCTCAAAATAAAAAAATAAAGAGGATTGGGCATGTGGCTAAGCACCCCTGGGTTTAATCCCTAGTGCCAAATAAATAAATAAGTAGAAAGAAGACCAATACAGGAGAGGAGGGGAATCAGGGAGAGAGGGGAAGGAAAAAGTACTTGGAATTGAAGTGGAGCAAGCCTACAAATTGACCATTTTTGGCAGTATTGAATATCGAACCCAGGGCCTCACACATGCTAGGCAAGCACTCCACAACTGAGCTATATACCCCAGCCCTTTTTATTTTTATTTTGAGACACAGTCTTGCTGGCCTCAAAGTTGCAGTCCTACCTCACCGTCTCAGGTGGTTAGGATTATAGGCATGTACCAGAACACCCGGCTCAAATTGAATTTTTTAAACCATTAAGAGCAGAAAGGATTCTTGCTGATAATCAAAAGAAATATAAACTGATCTCCTCTGAAGCTGCATGAAGTCTCATTTCTCCATAAAAATCTACGCAAACCAAAAAAAAAAAAAAAAAGCTTGCATCATTAGCATTAGCAAAAAGCAAAACTAAAGGAAAGTGTAGTTAAATCATGACATGTTTTTACTGAACAAAATGAAAGAGCCATTAAAATATATGACTGAAGCATTACGAAATATGTGAAGATGTTCTTACAGAAGTGGGGAAAAAGGAATACTGAGGACTGTACTGTTTGGACACCATAATTACAGTCTGTTTATAAAGAATTTAAGAAAAGACTAGAAAAGAAAACACCACAGTAATTGTTCTGATTAGTCTTTTTCTTCCTCTGCTTCTTTAAAGGGCTATAACTTCACTCCATTTTAAAAGCAATTTCATAGAAGTACCAGTGATTTAGATTGAATCCTGAATATGTTTATTACTGTTGTTGACTTTTTTATGGTAAAAGATGTAATATAAAAATATAGAGAATAAAAATAAATCTCCTTTTATCCACTCCTTCAACTTGATCATGCCAAGTTTGAGTTTTCATCCAGTCCTCTTTCAGGTCATTTGTGTATATCTATCCATTTAATACCCTGTGACAAAATTGAAAATAGAATGGAGAACACAGACACAGCCCCTGACTCAACTTAGTTTCATGGTCAGTATTATACAGTAAATGTATAATGTAAAATTATAACTGAAATGCCGGAACAAACAGAGAGTATTATCAATGTATAATAGGGGGATTAAACATTGGCAGGAATGTTAGGGAAATTTTCCTAGGAAAGGATGATTGCTAAAAATTTAAAGGAAAAGTAGTGCATTGGGCTTTGTGGACAGAGGATGGGAGTTTTCAAACAGTGGCCAACAATTGAAAATCACTGATTATGGCATGCATTATGTTTTTGCAGGCCTCAGACATCCAGGCAAGGACAGTAGTACTTACCTGGTCACCACCTTCAAGCTTCCTTAATGGCGAAACAGACCAGATTACTGTGCCAGAGCTCTACAGTTATGAAATTCTAGTCTCGAGTACTGGAAAAGATGGGAAATACAAAAGTCTTTATGTGTAGGTATTTGTTAGTTTTGTTCCTTCCCATTATGTAAATTAATGGTTGATCATAAATAGGTTATTTCTGATTTGGTTCTGTTTTCCCTCTTCATGTTTTTATTTGGATCTGTAAATTGACCAGCAATAGTGATTTTGCTGTATAATGAAGGCTGATACACATTTCTGTCTATACTCCTCAGAACAGTCTTTTTCATTGGCCACATTCAGCTCTTCCACCATCAGCTCCCTAATAAATGTCTCATATTCATATATTCATATATTCTTGATGCGTTAAATATAAATTGTAGTATATAGAACCCAGGACCAAGAAATGGAGAACTTTGAATTGTGAACTCAAGTAAATGGATAGAGCATTTACATTGCTCCTCTATGGACTTGGATTTAAGTCTTGTATATACATTCTATTGTAAAATGAACTTAGTACCAGAAATTACTTTTTTGCCTTTGTAATATAGAAATTGTTTATTCTAATGGAAAATATGAAAGGTAAAGCCAATTACTTCTTACAGTTTAAGCACCACCAAGATGATTAAGGAGGTGGTTAGTCATTTAAATGATCATGACAAGGATCACTGGCAACATCATCCACCTTGATATCTTTTTTTCAAAACATAGCTGTTAAGAAGAAAAGAAAAAGCTGGGGAGTACTCACCATAATGCATGAGGCACTGGGTTCAATACTCAACACCACATAAATATGAAAAATAAAGATGTTATATCCACCTAAAACTAAAAAATATTTTTTAAAAAGAAGAAAGTGAAACTTCCCTAGTGAATCTCATTTCATCACATACAATTATAAAATGCCCTGCCTTAGATTTTCTTGTGTTTATTTCTAATTTTGTATTCATGACTGTTTCTAGTTAGATATGGCTGTTTACTAAGAAGAAGGATTTATTTCCATTTGCAGCCTAGGCAGGGAACACAATAGTAACCTCCACTATCCTACACCAATTAAAGTCTTTTTCTGGGGATGCTACTATAATTGCCCAGTTTATTAAACTGTACACTGATAGATAAGACATTATTTTTCATCATATTTATTGGTTTTGATTTAAGAAGCAGTGTAACTGAGAGGCATAGGGTAGGAAAGAAGTCTACAAAGTAGGAGTGATTTGGTTGAAAGAAATAGAAGAGGGAACAATGGTTTTTGTTTTGGTTTTGTTTTTGGCAGTACCAAGGGTTAAACCTAGGTTCACTTGGGCTGGGGATGTGGCTCAAGCGGTAGCGCGCTCGCCTGGCATGCATGTGGCCTGGGTTCGATCCTCAGCACCACATACAAACAAAGATGTTGTGTTCGCCGATAACTAAAAAATAAATATCAAAAAACTATTCTCTCTCTCTCTCTCTCTCTCTCTCTAAAAAAAAAAAAAAAAAAAAAAAAACCTAGGTTCACTCTACCACTGAGCTATATCCCCAGACTTTTTAAAAGTTTTTAATTATTTTATTTATTTTTTCTGTGGTGCTGAGAGTCAAACACAGTGCCTCACATGTGGTAGGCAAGCACACTACCACAGAGCCATGACCCCAGCCCGACTTTTAAAATTTTGAAACAGAGTCTCTCAAAGTTTCCCAAGCTTACCTGGCTGGCCAGAAACTTATGGTCTTTGCCTCAGCTTCCAGTCACTCATTATAGGTGTTCACCGCTACAACCCGCTGGGAACAGTGATTTTTAAATAAAAGAAAAAGGAGAGAGGGGGCTGGAAGTATAGCTCAGAGGTAATGTACTTACCTCGCATGTGCCAAACCCTGGGTTTGATCGCCAGCTCTCCAAAAAAACAATCGAGAAGAAATGGAGAACAGATTAGTTTGTGGCTACATACTCAAATAACAGTTGTAGCAAATGATTTTAGTTTGTATGCTGCTGTATTTAAAAATATAATAGTGGACACAAGAAATGCTTTACTTTAAATTATGATTCACTTTTTTCCTTACTACTCATTAAATTTAACTGCAATATATATAATTAAAGTCATGTTGTTATATACAAAATGGATTTTTTAGTAATAAATTTTTTAGCAATGATTCCATTTCCTCAATAAGTTAAATAATCTTCCCTAACGCCACACCAAAAAAAAAAAAGCCTCATCTACACATTTGATTTGTTTAACATACTTTGCTGTTTTAAAATAGTAAGAATTCTATATTAATGAAATCTGAATAAGATTTTAGTTAATAAAGAAACAGTAGGTTGGGTGCGGTGGCACATACCTGTAATCCCAGGGGATTAGGAGGCTGAGGCAGGAAGATTGCAAATTCAGAGCCAGCCTCAGCAATTTTGCAAGGCCCTAAGCAATTTCAGGAGAAATTGCTTAAATAAAATAAAAAGGACTAAGAATGTAGTTGAGTGGTTAAGCCCTTCTGGATTCAATCCCTGGTACCAAAAAAAAAAAAAGGAACAGTATAATACACATCCTTTGGAAATGCTTTATTTGTCAAACACTGAAATATTACTCTTTTTCCCCCACCAGAGGAGAAGAAACAAGTGTCACATTAAATGATCTCAAACCAGCTACAGATTACCATGCAAAGTAAGGAACTCCTTCATGTTGCCTTTATATGATATATTACAGAATTATGATTTTGGTTTTTTGGTTTTGTTTTTTCTTAACAGTTTCCTTGTAAGTATAGGATATAATTTATTAATTTTAGACTAGAAATAACCAAAAGCATTTAACTTCAGTGTAATAGTGAGGAAAGATTTAATCACTGAGTTTATAGGATCTAGGGATTGAAATGAATCTGTAGAATATATCATATCTAATTTAGTTCTGGAGACTTGAAATTTTTGTTAATAGAATCAAATTATACTTGGTTTATTCTTACCTGTCTTACTGCATTGTGTTTTGGAAAGAGCATAAGATTTAATCACCTAGTTTTTAAAAAGCTTTTATAGCTGGGATTATTCCTGTTAAACTATTAACTCTTCAAGTAAATTTTCCATGGTTAAACCCAAAGTCTTGTCTAGCCTAATATTTTTCAAACTGGATTGCCACCATTGTTGAATTATCAATTTAATTTTGTGGTTTATATTCAACATTTTTAAAAAACAAAATAGAATCAAATGAAATAGAAATTATCTGTATATTAATAATATTGTTTCAGGAACTATTATTTTAGGAAATTCTTGTTACAGGTATGTACAGACATAGTTAGGTCTACAATTTAAAATGCATTTCTTACTTTGGGTTTCAGTAAAATAAAATGAAAGCCACTGGTCTTATACTGTTTTTTTAAGGATCATCTCTTTGTATTTTCTTTATAGAACACTTAGAAAGCTACCTTATTGAAAATACTTTAAAATTATGCTTTTGAAAGTAAGCTACAGTGATTCTACAGGGTAAAACTATTTTGTCCCCTTAGAGTACAGGCAGAGTCCAATTCTTTAAAGGGAACTCCTTCAGAAGTTGAAAGCTTTACTACTTTGAGCTGTGAACCTGATGTACCTAATCCACCAAGGATAGCCAATCGGACCAAAAATTCACTTACTTTGCAATGGAAGGTAAGAGTATTTCGTAAAGTAGTTCTAACTGTACATTTCTCCCCCTGCCTGTAGTATGAAATTTCAATTATTTTTGAAGACTGAAAATTCTTTAAGCTAACTTGTTCTTTAAATATGAGAAATAGGCATTCTTATACCTTCAGATAATTCTCTTACAGGTTTTTCCTAGTATTTGTACATGTAATGACACTGAGATTTGTTACAATAATTCTTAATTTACTACTCCTATTTATAATAGTTTTAATAATACCTTTATATCCTAAATATTATCCTAAAATCAGATTCATGTAACTAGACTCAGTTTTTTAAATATTTTTTTAAAAACTGCCTTAAAGGAGAAACAAAACTATTCTTAATAGGATATTGTATGTTCTAATATAGCAATGTTTGGGCCCAAATACACACAAAGATATTATAGAAAAAAAATATGTGGAATTGATTATTCAGATAGCATAAGCAGTATTGTCATTTGTGACATTAATTTCTTATATATAGTGTGCAGGTCTTGGTATATTTCAGAACAAAATTAAATAGTCTTGGGCTGAGATTGTGGCTCAGCAGTAGAGTGCTCGCCTAGCATGTGCAAGGCCTTGGGTTCTATCCTCAGCACCACATAAAAATAAATAAATAAAATAAAGGCATTGTGTCCAACTACAACTAAAAAATAAATATTTTTTTAAAAGTTAAATAGTCTTTCCCGAAGTGCATAGTAGTTATATGTTGGGAGAAGTAAGTTCTAGATTCTAATCATTACAAACAGATACTTCACCTACATGGACATCTAACAAGACATCCAAAAGTGATAGAGGAAAGGACCAATTTCTTGTTGGACTGATCGTCCAACATTCTACAGTGCTCTCACTACCTTATAACCATCAGCCACTTCACCTGCATATTGTGATCAGATCAGAAATACCCCTTACAAAATTTCAAAACACTCTCTACAAAGAAATACCCCTGTTAGCAACCATTGATTTGCAGTGAGCTATAACCTCTTACCATGATTTAATTAGGTACTCTCAAGAACAAAACTCATTACTAATTTTCCTCTGAAAGCTTTTGAGAATTTGGGGCTTTCTACTTGATTAGTAGCTTTGTTAGCCCCTAGTTCTGAGGATATTTAATGTTTTGTGGAGTTTATAATAATTTGTAATAATACTTTTATATCCTAAATATTATCCTAAAATCAGATTCATAGTAACTAGACTCAGTTTTTTTAAATATTAAAAAAAAACTATAGGAAAAAAATGTGGAATTGATTGTTTAAAAAAAAAACTGAAGTACATGAGTACATGCAAATCAAATATATACACATTTCCATTGTAATAAAAAGTATGGCTAACTTTACTCCATATCACTCTTTAGTTGTAGCAAGACCTTTTATTGATGAATATGCTCGGGCCCTGTCTATTGATAGGGCATTTGGGTAACATCCCTTCACTACTCTTCATTCTAAAGATAATCTAAATGCAGTTCTGAAATTTCTACCTTTACCAATATGCCAAAAGCCCTATGTAAGCAGCAAGTGCTTCTTATTCAAGTTACACAGACTTGGACTCTTATAGAAATGGCCCTGAAAATACGCAGTAATCTGGGTAGTTGAGGAAAGAGCCATCAGTGTTAATATTATTGGACATAATATTAAATACCTCAGAGTTGCTGAGAGGATTAAACAGATAATTTTTATAATGCTTGATTATGCCTAGAAAATATAAATAGCATAATACTACTGTTTTTATTTAATTTTAAAGATGAAGAAAACTTGGGCTGGGATTGTGGCTCAGCCGTAGAGTGCTTGCCTAGCATGTGAGAGGCCGTGGGTTTGATCCTCAGCACCACATAAAAATAAATAAGTAAAATAAAGATATTATGTCCAACTACAACTAATAAATTTTTTTTAAAAAAAATGACAAAAACTTGATTAGTTTAGTGATTTGGTATCCAGTCTTGTGACTCTGCTGTCTTGCATAATCTACAAGCATTCCAATGGAAACTAATGTGGAGTAAGAACAGCAACATAAGTTGGCACTTGGGGTAGCAGTTGGAAGTATTTTATCCACTGATGTTTAGAATTGCCAGTGCAATGGTGATAATAAAAAGCTGAGGTTGGGCTCTTACTCTCTTTAATTGCCAGGAGCCAGGCTAATCTGCTTAGCCTCTGGAATATTGTTTGGTAGGGATATTGGTTTGGGAGTCATACAGACCAAAATCAGTTCTGCTTCATTCTAATGACTTTTTGTGATTTATGATAATTTACTTATGTTCTTCCAAGTCCCCATTTCCTGTGTCGTAAAATTTAGGTAATAATATATTAGAATTGCTGTGATAATTAAATGAGCTAAGGTAAACATAGTTTCTCCTCCAACTTGGAGAAAAGCTGGAAGATGGGTCTCAGGTTGTTGAAGGTAGACATTTTAATAGCCTCACTTTTTTTTTTTTTTAATATGAAAGGAAAGTGTGAGACTTTTAACAACCATAGATGAGAGCAACCTGCAGTCATTAACTCTTGGGAAATAATATTTTTACACCCCTCTTTTACACTCCTTATTGCACTCTCTATGTCTGAATTATTTTCCTCTTCTATATCAGAGTCTTCCCAACAATCCTTTCTTTGCTCCCTTCTCATTTTGTTCACTTTTAACTGTCATTGCTATGCCAATGAGTTGAATATTGTTTTAACTTATATAGTATGTTTAATTTTTTAAGATGAAAGATCTGTTAGTATTCAACAGTTTAAACTTATAAAAGACATTATTAAAAAATTTGTGATCCTTAAAAAAAGTTATATATGAATATTATTCAGCATTAAAAGAGAATAAAATCATGGCATTTGCAGGTAAGTGGATGGAGTTGGAGAATGTAATGCCAAGTGAAATTAGCCAATCCCAAAAACCCAAATACCAAATGTTTTCTCTGATTTAAGGATGCTGATTTATAATGTGGTTAAGGGGGAGGTGGAGGCATGGGAGGATTAGATGAACTCTAGATAGGGTAAAGGGGAAGGGAAAAAAGGGAGGGGGTAGGAAAGACGGTGGAATGAGATGGACATCATTACCTTAAGTACATGTATGAAGATATGAATGGTGTGGCTCACTTTGTGTACAACCAGAATATGAAAAATTGTGCTCTATATGTGTAATATGAATTGTAATGCATTCTGCTGTCATATATAACAAATTTTTAAAAATTAGTGATACTTGATTGCTATTTACATTATTGACAGTTATTATATTAAAAATGGATTCCAGAAAATTATAGAGGCAAATTCTCCGCAGAACCATTTCAAAACTTACAATTATTTAATTTTGACAAGCAAAATTTCACAGTCAGTTGTTTTCTAATATGAAGTTGTAAGAACAGTGATAATCATGTGTTCTACAAAGAAGAAATGGGTTGAAATTTTAGGAAGAAAACTCAGTTAGGAATAAGGTTGAGATTCTTGATTTCTAGTGATAACATGCTGCAGTAAAATGCCAAGGGAGACTCTAATTTTCACCCCTAAAGATAAGCAGATTACTCAATTGTTCATCTCAGGTGATGGGTTTATTGAATCTACACATAGACATCCAGAGTTCCTTTTAGCATCCTAGTTCTTCCTTTTTTGGTGTATCACACAATATTTCATATAAATTTTTTTTCTTTAAATATTTTTTAGTTGTTGCTAGACCTTTATTTTATTTATTCATACAAGTGCTGAGAATCAAACCCAGTGTCTCACACAAGTTAAGCAAGTGCTCTACCACTGAGCTATAGCCCCAATCTCTCCATATAGATTTTTTTTTATGTATTTTTTAGTATAGTTGTAGGTAGACACAAAACCTTTATTTTTATGCAGTCCTGAGGATTGAAACTGGTGCCTCATGCGTGCCAGGCAAGCATTCTACCATTGAGCCACAGCCCCAGCCCTCCATATAAATTTTAAAGTGCGTGTTTAATTATAATGATAGGATTGATTGAAAGGAACTGAAAAGCCTGAAAGAAGAGCAAAGTGATTTTTTTTAAGGATTATGAATATTCAGATAGTTCTTGCTAAAAGATTATTCTGTGTTCACAAAAACTTGTAGCCTCTTGTTTTTCTATGGATACTTTTCCAGGACTAAGTCACAGAGAACATCCACAATATAAAATAGACCCCTTAGCTTAGATTGCGGTATCATTTATGAAAGTACTAATTTGTATTCTTTTTGTTGTTGTGTTTTTGGTATTTGTTGTAGGCACCTAGTGACAATGGTTCTAAAATCCAAAGCTTTATTTTAGAATGGGATGAGGTAAGCAAATTTAATCTTTTAAATGATTAAGATTATGTATGTGTCTTCAGACAAAAATAACATTTTTGGTTTTATTTATTTTTTTCTTAGAAATATGAATGGTTTTATGTGGTGCATAAGTGGATTGATAGTGTTCTTAGAAAACATTACTGACTGAACCACCTCTCTGTTTTGTTTTAACTAAATCACCATCAAAACTGTCATGGAATTATCTTGATGAAGGCATTTTTTTCCCCACATCAGCCTTAATGACAAGGACATTTATTTCCTACAGCTGCTGTAACAGAATGTAATAGAATGTCCTCTGTTACAGTAAACTTGATGACTTGAAACAGCATATGTATTTTCTTACAATTTGCGAGTTCAGAAGTCTAAAATGGTTTTCACTGGGCCAAAATCATGTTGTCAGCCTGACTCTGTTGCTTCCAGAGGCTCTAGCAGAGACTCTACAATCTTTCTTTTGACCAGCTTTTGGAAGCTGTCCTCATAGACAGATGACATTGCTTATCTTCCCCATGCTTCCACTGTCACATCAACTTTTTTATCTTCTGCCTTCAGATCTCTTTCTGCCTCCCTCTTGTGATTCCATTTATGGTCCACCAGATAATCTAGGATCATCTCCCATCTCAGGATTCTTAACTTGTCATATTGTTCAGTCCTGTCACCACCATAACATTCACAGATTCTAGGGATTAGGACCTGGATATCTTTGGGAGCCATTATTCATCCTGGCACAGAAAGCATACTCAGCTTTCTTGTTAAGTTCATTGTTTTGCTCTTGGCAATCCTGTTCTCTCTTGTCCTGCTTCTTATACCTAAGAGAAGGGGCCAGAAAGAAAGAAATTCCATTGATAATTTGGGTATGCAGCAGTTATAGTTAAAAGCACAATCAAGAAAGTTTTAATTCCAGAATTTAAATTTCTGTTAACATTAACAGAATCACATTAATATGGAAGAAAAACTATTGTAATACATGATAAATTATGAGAAAATATTTGGTAAAATTTAGCACCAAGTAGAAATAGAGCAGTAATTCCTGATTTGATAATTTTTGTGCCATCACTAATCAATAAAGTATTTCTGGTCAAAGCAGAAACAAGTCAAGGTTCCCTGTTATCCACAATTGCGTTTAACATTATTCAAGAAACTATAGTTAATGCTGTATGACTTTGAACTGAAACAGGACATTATAGCCATGGTGTCTGCTGAGAAGCCAAATTATCATTTAAAGATGATTTTCTACTTACACCACTCAGTAGACTCAACTAAGTACCATTAAAAGTAATAAGCGAGTTCTGTGAAATAACTAGGTATAGGCTAAAGTTTTTCTCTGAAGAGTCATCCTAACCATCCTTTACCTCTATCAACCCAATAAAGAAAAATGGGGCTGAGGATGTGGCTCAGTGGTAAAGTGCTTGCCTGGCATGCATGAAGCCCTGGATTCAAATCCCCAAGCACCAAAAAAAAAGAAAAGAAAAATGGGTGGAGAACAAGAAACTTGTCAATTTTACTCAGCACCCTACGTTTCTAAAACTAGTTGTCCTGAGCCTACCCGATATTTCTTTCTCCCTTTTTATTACCTAGAAGGGCTATTCTGTCTTCAGTGTTGCTAGGATTCTTTCAGTGCCAAGTCTAATCAGTGGCTCCTCCAAATCTTCATTTAAAGCTACTTAGCAGTATCTAGGATGAGATTGAGGATAAGTAGAGATCTTTTCTTAAAACCGTATTCAGCCAAACCTTGCTGAATGATCCAAACTGTTGCTTATGACTCAAATAACTAAGGCAGGAGGATCACAAGTTCAAAGCCAGCCTCAGCAATTAAACAAGGCCCCAAGCCACATAGTGAGAACCTGTCTCAAAATTTAAAACTTTTAAAAAGGTGGAAGTTGCGGGAGAGGGCATTCTGGGGATGTAGCTCAGTCATAAAGTGCCCCTGAGTTCACTCTTCAATGCCAAGAAGGAGAAAAGATAAAAGAAATGAGAAAAAAGAAAAAACCTGTTTGCATAGAACTTTTCATAGGTTGAAGAAAAGCTGCCAATTTAATTGCCATTCTGTTTCCACTACTACCAGTCCCCTGTGAAGATTGTAAGATCATTCCTGGAAAGAGTTTTTTTTCATTATGGCTAGGTCTAGCATTATCCAAAACACTGTACTTAATTCAATAAGCTATACAAACATACCTACTTTCTACTTCTTTAATTCTGCACTTGATGAAGTATTATATATATACATACATATATACACATACACATATACACATACATATATATATGTCACATAATTTTCTTAAGATCCATGATTTACATGTAACAAATTATTTTTGATGTATACTAGCTAATATCAAGAAGGAATTTTTGTGGATTTGCCTTTTTTTAAAATAATGTGCATGATGTAACCATTTCTTTTAGGGAAAAGGAAATGGAGAATTTTGTCAGTGTTACACGGGCTTACAGAAGCAATTTAAAATTACTAAACTGTCACCAGCAATGGGTTGTAAATTTAGACTATCAGCCAAAAATGACTATGGTACAAGGTAAGACATATTTTATAAAATAAATATTGGAGATATCTGTTCAACTTCATTCAGATGCATGCTTATTCACTTCAAATTATCCACTAGAAATTCTGCTCTATTTTGTTGACATAGTTACAATATTAACAAAAGCTATAAGAGAATTTCTTAGTTTTGTGAGTGCCGCAGGTAAGAATAAAGCTAGCAACTTTTCCAATTTCAAATATAAATTAAAACATTCACCTGTGACTAAGAAGTTTTGTATTAATTCTCAGCATATGTGCTTTCATTGTTTTGTTTAAGTCTGTTAAATTCCAAGAGCATCTAAGATGAATGATTTAAATACAAAGAGAATTATATTGAAATTATTTATATTCTAGAGATAACCCTACTCACCTTTATGAGGGCAGGTGTATTTAATTATCTAATCAAGAATTTGCATTTTCTGTTTCATATAAATGGCATTATATGAAAGTATGTTTGTACCAGTAGAAGTCTGTTACTATTACTGTGTTCACACCTTTCATGTAAGTGTGTATTTCTTCACTGACTAGGTAATTAAAATATAAAGTCTTGATTTGGGGATATAACCCAGCAGTAGAGTGCTTGCCTAGCATACTGAGGTCCCTGAGTTCAAATCCTTAATACCACAAAAAACAAAAACAAAAAAAAGATAGGAAAGTTGAACAGTACTGAAGTTTGTTGTTGGTTTTTGTTTGTTCTGGTGGGTTTTGTTTGTTTGTTTGTTTCATTTTGTTATTACTTTGTTTTATTTTTTGGTTTTTTTGGTAGTACCTGAAATTGAACCCAGGGCCTCACACAAGACAAACACTGAGCCATAACCCCATCTTTTTATTCTAAGTCTGTGTCTCACTAAATTACCCAGGCTGCCTTGAACTTTAGATTCTCTTGTTTCAGCCTCCTAAATAGCTGGAATTTTAGCTTATACCAGCATTCGAAGCTAACATTGCCTCCCCTGCCCTTGTTAACAGGGATTGAACTCACAGGAACTTTACCACTGAGCCACATCCCAGCTCTTTTAATTTTTTATTTTGAGAGAGGGTCTTGCTAAGTTGCTTAAGGCCTCACTGTGTTGCTGAGGCTCATCTCAAACTTGGGATATTCTGGGGCTGGGGTTGTGCCTTGCACGTGTGAAGCACCGGGTTCATTCCTCGGCACCACATAAAAGTAAAGGTATTATGTCCATCTACAACTAAAAAAATATTTAAAAAAAAAAACTTTGGGGCTGGGGATGTGGCTCAAGCTATAGCACGCTCACCTGGCATGCATGGGGTGCTGGGTTCTATCCTCAGCACCACATAAAGATAAAGATGTTGTATCCACTGAAAACTAAAAAATAAATATTAAAAAATTCTCTGTCTCTAAAAAAAAAAACTTGGGATCCTCCATCTTCATCCTCCCAAGTCGCTGGAATTATAGGCATGCATCACTACAACCAGCTCTAACACTACATTTTTTAAAGAATACTAATTCACTTTTTGATATTTAACCTGGTTAACTTTGAAGATATTATCAAATCCAAGATAAATTATTTGGATTGTAATAACCATCAAAAGTTTTCATTTTCTGGGGTTGGTGATGTAGCTCAGTGACAATGACAGGGCGTTTGCCTAGTATGTTCAGGGCTCTGGGTTTGACCCCTCCATACTGCAAAAATAAAAATTTTCATTTTCAAAAAAATAACATTAGTCAAAAATTTATTCCTTAGTTGTAAAATAATTCTTGTTATTCTTCTTTAAAACTTGTTTGTTTCAACAGTGGTTTTAGTGAAGAAGTCTTATATTACACCTCAGGCTGTGCCCCTTCTATGCCAGCAAGTCCTGTATTAGCAAAGGCCGGAGTTACTTGGTTGTCCTTACAGTGGAGTAAACCCTCAGGAACACCGTCAGATGAAGGAATTTCTTATATTTTAGAGATGGAAGAAGAAACTTCAGTAAGTATGAATATGTATTTTAAATAGGGTATTGAAAACATTTTAGTGTAGCATAATACTTCAGATAAATAAATATTGCCACAATAGTTAGCTCCTGCCCCAAGTCCCTTCAGGCCTTTTTATTATTATTTGGGAGGAGTTGGGAATGAGGGAGAACTCAATCTTTTGTTTTCCTCAAATGTAAAAAAGTCATTTATTTTTTGAGTGTATATGTACTGGGGGAAAAAAAAGCATAGATTATACTTTAAATGTATTCATTTAACATCTGGGGATGTAGCTCAGTGCTAAAGCACTTGCCTAGCATGCACTGCAGAAGAAGAAAATATATCCATTTGGGGGAAAATATTTTGGGGAGGGAGAAGATCACAGCCTCCTACTAGGCAAAGCACCTTTAAAAGATGAGGAAAAGTATACCTTCTCCAACTGTAATTATATGCTACTTCTCAAAGTGTCACAGAAGATTTAAGAGTCTTACGTGAGACGAAGTGTAGCCTGAATAGATACTTGTTGCTCATCTTCTGTGAGCTAGAACCTAGCTGAATAAGAGGGTATATTCTGTTATTTCTTTCTTTAGTTCCATAGTTTTTCTTTTTTTTTTTTTTTAATTTTTTAATGTTTATTTTTTAGTTTTCAGCGGACATAGCTTCTTTGTAGTTCCATAGTTTTTCAAAACCACTTTGAAACAATATGGGTTAAAATAGCAATAGTCTGAAAACACATATTGATTAAAATTTGTACAGAGGATAAGATATATAGCACAGTAGTAGAGTTAATGCCTAGTATGCACAAGGCCCTGGGTTTTATCCTCGTCATTGTTAAAAAAAAAAAAAAAAAGTACACTAATGTTCATAATAGCATTTTTCGTGTTAGCCAAAAACTGAAGCAGAGCCAGGAACAGTGGCTCATACCTGTAGTCCTGGCTATTCTGGAGGGTGAGGCAAGTGTTTTGCTTGAGTCCAAGAGTTCATCTGGGGATGTAGCTCAGTGCTAAAGTACTTGCTTAGCATGCACTGGACAATGTAGCAAGACCCTGTCTCAAAAAATAAAAAGTAGAAGTAACTCATGTCCATCAGTGGATAAATGAATAAACAAAATGTGGTATACCCTATACAGTGAAATATCATTCAGCCATAAAAAGGGGAATACTGATAACATGCCAGAACATGAATGAATTTTCACATCATTGTACTAAGTAAGAAAACCAGTCACAAAAGACCAAATATTGTGTGATTCCGCTTGTACAAATTGACAATTGATGCAAGCAGAAAATGGATGAAAAGAGGGGAAAGTAACTGCTAACCAAAAAGGACAGGCTTCATTCTGGAATTAGGGTTTGGGTGATGGCTACACAATCTTGTGCACCTTTGAATTATATTACTATGAAACAGTGGAATTTTATGTATGAATTGTATGTCAATTTTTAAAAATTTTAAACATGATAACATTAGGGAAGCAGTAAAGCATTGTCACTAGAACTGTAAAGAGTGGCTCAAACCTGAGCAGTATCCTCACCTGCCAGTACACCCAACCATTGATTTATTCACCTGAACACAGTACATTGAGGACAAATTAAACTTTTAAAATTTTAAAAATGATACCATTGGTAAAACAGTAAAGCATTGTCATTGGAACTATAAATAGCAGTCTCAAACCTGAGCAGTATCCTCACCTGCCAGTACAACCAGCCATTGCTTTATTCACCTGAATACAACACATTCAGGACAAATTAAACTATTAAATAGTTACACACTGGTTAGCTTTTGTGTAACATCTGGGAACTTCCTTTTAGTTCTTGGGATAGGTAACTGATGGAGAAGTTGCCTTTGACCCCTTTTCTTCCCTCAACACAAGGATCTTCTCTTGGCTGCTATATTTATTGAAAATAAGTAATCTCCTTCTTCATTCTACAATGGTTCACTAGCATTTCTGGGTCCATGCACTCAGGATAGAAGCATCAACATGAGAATAACACTCAACAGAGTATTAATTACATTGCACCTAACAGGAGATGAAGAGGAGAAACCTGGGTCTTTGCACATGTTCATTATTCCCTATATTTCTGCTGTTAAACATCTAATGAAGATTTTGTTTTTTTCCTTTTCAGGGTTATGGTTTTAAGCCTAAGTATGATGGAGAAGATCTTGCTTACACTGTGAAAAATCTCAGACGTAGTACAAAGTATAAATTTAAGGTAGGCTCTTTTTTAGTAAGTGCATATTAATTATACAGAATAATGGATTTCATTGTGGCAAGTTTGCACTTAAGGTAAGCTTTGAAAGCCCTTAAAATATTTGTTTTTTGTATTAATTGTTCTTGTTTTAAGTACATACTTCATTTCTTTGGTTTTTAAATCATAAGTAATTGATCTATTCTAACAAGCTTTTTTGTTTTACTTTTGTATTACATCATACTTTTCAAACTTTATGTATTTAAATTCAAAACCAGTTTAATGTTTTGGGGGACTCTTTCATGCATAATGTGATCAAATGTCTTTTTTAAAATACAAATTTTCTTAAACATGCTCAGTGTGCTTTTTGGACAGTGATATCAAAAGGTAATGCTGTATTTTTCTCAGTGCATCATATGGAGTAGTGCACAATTTCAGGTTGTCCCATCTGATAATCATTTGAGGGAAACAATATCTACCATGTTTCTTCCCTTTGTAATAAATAGTTTGTAAGTACTATGTACTATTGTAAACGTCTTACTCCTTATTAAATTTTCATATTATTAGTTTTAGTACCCATTGATGGTCCTGTCTGAATCAGTAATCACTGTAATTGATGGTTCCAAGTAATGATTTTTAATTTTATCATTCCATGTACATATCATTCTTGCTCATTTGAGGCAGTGACAAGCTTTGAAGATTCTTTTGTAGAGACTTCCAAAATTTATCTTTGCTACTATAGCATCATTCTGGGGCATTAGCAATGTGATGTGTATATACATTGCTGTTTCTTGGCAGCCAGTGCTTGAACTAGTTGATATATAAGATAATATAAGTGAGCCTAAATATTATACAGAAGTTTTCCCAAGAATATAATAGGATGCTTATCAGTTGACGAATTCAACATTTAAACTTTCCTTAAAATTACTTATCGTTTTAAATAATAGAGGCCACTAAATTATTTTTGTTACTAAAAAGCAAAGTTAAATTTTAGAACCCCTTAAGAATCTTACAAATAAACCTTAATAATAATGAGAAATTTGATTACATGGTGCATGATAATCACAGTCATTATGTTTTATATATAGCTTCATTTTAAAGACTTCTGATGACTAGCTCATTTTAATTTCCAAACACAGTTTTTATATTTACAAAATTCATAAAATACCTGGGGAATATACACTTTCAGTCTAGTTTTTATGGTGATGTTAAATTGTATTTTTGCTCAGTAATAGTTATCATGCCAACAGGTCTTCTATCGAGGAATTTGTTTGTCTTTTTTAATTTGTCAAGTTTATTAAACTTAGAATTCTACTACCCTGTGACACCAAGATGTTATTTCCACTAAATCCACACACATACTGAATAAACACACATAAATATGTGTCACTTTTACTGACTCACTATAGAAATTTGCACTATAGAAGTCAATCTCAAATTGCAAGGAGAGGGAATATGCAAACAATCTCCAAGGAGACAGTCAGCAGTTCTAATAGGCCGCTCCCAAATAAAAAAAGGATCAGGAATGGGGATCAGGAGTGGAAATAGACATCTATAAGCCACCTCTTTACGCATCACTTAATTATAGAAAGGTGTTTTGTACAGGCTTATTAAGTAACAAACTAAAATAGTGATAAGCTCTACAGACCAGACCATTCCATCAGCATTATCTGGGAACTTGTTAGAAGTTTTAAGATCTCAAGTCCTCATTGCCATCAACTAAATAAGCAATTTTAGAGGCCTATCAATCTGTGTTATAGGAGACCTTCTAGGTAATTCTGGTGCTTGCTAAAATTTGAGATCCACTGATCTGGGGTAGGGGGTGCAGAAAATAGGAAATGATACCTTTATAAAGTTCTGGGAGCTCAGACATTTATTTAGAGCTCAGCCATGTGCTAAGGACCCTGCTGAGGTAGCTTTGAATCAATAAATGCCATTGTCATGTCTCAGTCTTCCATTTTTAGCTTGGCATTGCAGAATCTTTCAAGCCATCAATCAAATACAACTTAATATTTATAAAAATCTTAAAACTCTTAAGCAGAAATATTAAAAATATACTCCTGGAAGTAATGGCTACATAGCATATTATTATTCCTAAGAAACAATAAGAATATGATTAACATAAAATGAATTTCTTCTGTTAGGCAAATGTTAAGAGTTCAGGGTTCTACACTGAAGGTAACCCTAGAACACTCAAAATACTAAAACAAAATTAGGACAGTGAAAAAAATCTAAGACCAAAAGAAAAATGAAAATACAATTTTAAAATAGAACAAAGCAATCAGAATTCCTAAAATTGAGAGTGATAAACAATTCTTATTATCAAATGATACACTAGAAGTTGAATGGGGACCTGGTATCCAAATTTGTTTAAAAACAGGAAAGGCTTGCTTCCCCCCCCCCATTAATGTCTCATTTATTAAGGAAAATAAAAAGGCTTGAAGAATACCACTATAAAATGTACATTTTTCAAACTAGATGAGTATATATGGGTCTTCATTATACTACTATTTCTAATTTTTGACAAAGCATTAAAGGCTTTTGAGGCAAGTGGACAGTCCTATGTATGTCAACATGTGTGACAGTGTATAATGATGTTCCTTTTCTCATTCTTATCTTGTCTGGGGTCAATTTATAATCTCTTCCTTTTTCCTCTGCCCTAATTCATGTATGCTCCCAGCTAAGGCTTTAACTTTTACTGGTATAACTATTTCTCACTTTCATGCATCATCTCTTTGCCTTATATCAGCTGTGACTTCTGTCCTGAGGAATACTGAATCTCCAAACATATTCCATATGTAACTACTTTAAGTACTTCTCTCACCTTCCATTCATAGTTTTATTCTATACCTATGTTAATCTTTCTGAAAAATAACTTTCACTCTAAGAAACAATTTCCTTAGTATAACATAAGATTATCTATCCAGTTTTAAAACTTACTGCTTTCATTCTTACTTGCACCAAACTGATTTGAACTACTTACTCATCCTTCCCTGAGTAGACCTCACCATTCTCTTCTGCTCTTATGCTAGGGGCTTTCTGTTCTCTGTTACCCAAACTTTCTCTTTCATTGCTATTGCCCTTGAGTACTTCGTGAACTATTTTAGGCCTTGACAATCCATTCTCTTCCCATTAATTTTAATATGTATATTGCCTATATTCTGCATAAGATCTCTAGACTCTTTAGCTAGGGTAGGACTTGACTAGTAGGTGCAAGGCCCTTGATTCAGTCACCAGCACTGGAAGAAAAATTTTAAAAGTACACAGATATTCATAGCATTATTCATAATAGTCAAAAAGTTAAAGCAGAGCCAGGTGCAGTGACTCACACCAGTAGTCCCAATGCTCTGGAGGCTGAGGCAAGAGGATCACTGTAGCCCAGGAGTTTGAGGCCAGACTAGGCAACATAGCAAGACCACTCTCTCAAAAAAAGAAAGAAAAAAAATTATTCTCAACTCATTAAAGGTAAGGACTACATCACATGTAGAATTTGTTGCAAAGTGCTCCCCGTGTGGTAAGCACTAAATAAATCTTATGATTATTTGTAAAATTAGGGAGACAAAAAAATTTCGATTTCTTGCCTTTAATTACCTTTGTGGCTAATTGAAAAAGGTGCTCTATAATAAAAGGGACAATGATGAAATATATAGAGAGACTTTAAAAATAGTTGTATGAATCTTTATGGCTTTTAGGGACACTGTTCTTTTAAGTTTAAATAAGTTTAAATAGACACTGTACACAACATTGAGAAGTGTTTTAAATCTCTTTAGTCTATTTAGTCTCATTTATAAAGCAGAAGAGTAAGAAAATAGATCCTGAAAAATCCATCTGACCATGTGAAAGGACTGAAGAGGCCTAAGCAAAATCTAAAAATTGAACTAAATTTTAAATTTTACTGAGTTCTCATGGGCTGCACAAATTATTTGGAGTGGTAGGTTTACTAAATAAATCCTCATCTCTAGTGTATACTATCATAGTTCCTGTCTATGATGAGGTAAAATATAAGTATAAATGAATTTCTAAAACCATATAAATTGAAATCTAGATGTTAATTACATTTCACTATTGCTATATAACAAATTACCCCATAACTTGATAAAAATGAATATTGCTTTTATTATCTTGATTTCTACAGGCCAGGAATTCAGGACCAGTTTAGTTGAGTGTCTAATGTCCACAAGGTTGTAGTTAAGATGTGACTATAGTCATGTAAAGGCACACTGTCATTTCTCCTACATTCTGTTTGTTAGAGGGAGTCAGTAAGGACTCCTCACACCCAAGGGAAGGGGAATGAGCTTTCATCTTTTGAAGAAAGAAGATTGAAAGAATTTGTGGACATCTTTTTAAAGCACCAGAAAATAAGTACAGCATGCCTAAAGCACTTCAAGAATCATCTGGTTATAGCTTGTTCCTTTGATGGCCGTTGTTTAATGTCAAAATGGTTTATTTATTTATTTATTTATTTATTCTAATTTATTATACATGACAGCAGAATGTGTTTCCATTTATAGTATACATATAGAGCACAATTTTTCATATCTCTGGTTGTATACAAAGTATATTCACATCATTCGTATCTTCATACATGACTTAGGGGTAATGATGTCATGCATCATCCGGACTCGGCTGTGGCCCTCAACAATTCCTCCCATGCTCCCCACCCCCACCCCCATTATGGATCAGCATCCACATATCAGAGAAAACATTTGACCTTTAGTTTTGGGGATTGGCTTAACTTCACTTAGTGTGATATTCTCCAACCCCATTCATTTACCTGCAAATGCCATGATTTTATTCTCAAAAGAGTAATATTCCATTGTGTATATACCACAGTTTTTAAATCCATTCATCTATTGAAGGGCATCTAGGTTGACTCAACAATTTAACTATTGTGAATTGTGCTGCTAAATATATTGATGTGGCTGCATCACTACAGTATGCTGTTTTTAAGTCCTTTGTATATAAACCAAGGAGTGGGATTGCTGGGTCAAATGGTGGTTCCATTCTAAGTTTTACATGGAATGTCCATCCTGCTTTCCAGATTGGTTGCACCAATTTGCAGTCCCACCAGCAATGTATGACTGTGCCTTTTTCCCCACATCCTCACCAACACTTATTGTTGTTTGTATTCTTAATAGCTGCCATTCTGACTGAAGTGTCAAAATGTTAAACTTACACTTGTATTCCCAATACTGACTCTAAAAGGCAAATACTTTGCATATTCTGTATGTTTGCCAAGTCCCTATTGAAAACAAGCAATTCTCAAAGGAACAAGCTATCACATTCTGAAAATGTGTTTTATCATTTAATAGAAACTATTTTTCTTCTTTACGTTCGTTGTTCATTAAGCCAGTTTTCATTAGATACCAAACATATCATTTTAAGTCTTTGTGTTCTCGTCACAGGTTATTGCTTATAACTCAGAAGGTAAAAGTAATCCGAGTGAAGTAGTAGAATTTACTACCTGCCCTGATAAACCAGGAGTACCTGTAAAACCTTCAGTTAAAGGAAAGATACATTCACACAGTTTTAAAATAACTTGGGGTAAGATATTATGCATATTTGTATATTATTACTTTATTTTTTATTTTTTTTTTAGTTGTAGTTGGACACAATATCTTCTTTTTTTTTATTTATTTATTTATTTATTTTTATGTGGTGCTGAGGTTTCAACCCAGCACCTCACATGTGCTAGGCAAGTGCTCTACCACTGAGCCACAACCCCAGCCCCACATTATTACTTTTATATTTGAATAAAATAATTTTAATATGAAGATAGTTTTTAAGATATTTGAAGGTGATTTAGATGGATTGGGCTTGTAAAGGAATCACCATGACTTGGGCTAGAGATAAAATAAAAAGAAACACAAATTTTTAGGCTATAGATGTATAATGCCACAAGATGACCATGGTTTTCAGCCATGCTCAGACTCTGTTCTTTGTATGGTTTAACAGTGTTGTGTCAACCTATAGGAGGAAAGGCCAGACTCAGAATGTTGTTCATTTAGAAGAAAGCAACACTTGGGAAATGAAATTGACCAAATTATGCTGTGTGAATATGAAACAACAAAGCCTTCTAATATGTATGCTTATAATGTACCAGTAAAAAATATTTTAATAAAAACACTTTTACATTCTAAAAAAAAAAGAAAAAAACAACACTAAGAACTGGCAAAGTAGCTTAGTGATAGAGCACTTACCTGTCATTCACATGGTCCTGTTGTTGATCCCCAGCACTGCAAATACTAACAATAACAAGAATAATAATAGAAGAAAACAACAATTTATAAATCTACACAACTTCCTGAATTTATTTTCTCACAGTCTAATCATAAGTTCAGTAATTCTGTTATAATCTACCAAGTCAATGTAATATGTTTGGTTTTTTATAGTATGCAACAGTGATCTCCCGTTTTGGTGTCAGTTTTTCAGTAAGGCTTTGTGATTATAGGGGAAAAAAAGATACTCCAGTAAACTTGTTAGCCCAAATTAGCAGTAAGAAATGTGAGTCAGTCATTGAGCATCTTTTTTGTGAAAAGCTTTTTTGTACACTCAATTTTGATAAAAGAGGAACTGGGGATCAGATTATGGGCAAGGTAACACTGTGAGATGAAAAATGACTGAATTTGCAGACAAAGTTAACTTGGGTCATAATGCCTGTCAGGAGAAATAAAAAGCACTTATTCGTTTAAAACAGACATTTCTTGAACATCCTCTTATATATTAGTTAAAGGGGAAAGCAAAGATATAGAAACTTCATCTCTGGCCAAAGAATTCAGACCAATAAAAAAGACTTCAGTGGTAATTATAAAATATCCTCATATTTCAAACCACCATAGAATGAAAGGTGAATGGAATATTGTGTTGTCATTAAAAATTGTTTTTAGAGCTGGGTGTGGTGGTGCATACTTATCATACCAGCAACTTGGGAAGCTAAAACAGGAGGATCACAAATTCAAGTCCAGCCTGGGCAACTTAGCAAGACCCTGTCTCAAAAAATAAAACGGGCTGAGGATGTCTCTTGGGTCAAAGTGCCCCTTCACTTAATCTCTAGTACCACAAAATAAATAAATAGTATATTAAAATTCTTAGAGGGAACCATATTTATAGTCATGGGGAAAATATGGTAAATTAACTGAAAAGCAGGAGACAATAGCATGCAGTAATAAGGTATAGGTATTAATAATTGCTGTGATTTTTTTTTCTTTTTAAACAATCTGAGTTTGGTATTCTGTTTATTAGGATTTTCTATCATTTTTACATTGTATGAACTTTGCCTGACACCACTTATTTCTTTGGATAGATCCACCAAAAGACAATGGAGGGGCACCCATCAATAAGTATGTAGTGGAGATGGCAGAAGGTTCTAACGGTAAGAATAGCTGTTAAAAATTGATAGATTTATTCTAATGATTTTACATTTTATATCTTTTCTCTGCTTTTCATTTGTACCTTGAAAAGATACTTGCATCACTGTGGACTGTCCTTGATTGTTTGTTGCTTGTTGATAGCAGTTAGGATTTTGTATGTTAATTAACCCACTTCAAATTGTGATCTCCAGAAATACAGTAAATCAAATGTGAGACTGCTGTATTACCTATATTATTATGTTTACATTTTCTTACATTTTTTCTTCATTTGTTTACATTGCTCAGTCCCAGAATACCCAGACTAAGTCATTAGATACTATGACATCTTCTAAAGGTAGTTCACTTAAATTTACAACCATATGTACCAGAGAAAATTTTTCTTCTAAAATTTAACTCACATTTTTTTAGTTTTCTTGAATCACACACTTAGCAGTTTTTACTTCTATGAAATGATCTATTTCCTGCCCAAAATGAGAATATATTTTAATTAAGACTAAACTTCCTATGATATTGATTCTTTCTAAGCTTTGTTATAATGTTATTACTGGACCAGTAAACACATTTAAAATGTTCAATTAAAAGCAAATTATCAATCTAAGTCAAGTCTGTACAGAGTTACAGAGATATTTCACTTCAACAAAGCTACACGTATTTGTCTAGGAAGCTGCACACATAAAGACAATTAGATCATTTCCAGGAAATTTGTAACGAGCTTAAGTTGCTTCTGTCAAATTACATAAACACTTATTTAGTGAAACTAGGATACCTGCCATATCCATGATAACAAAATGTTAAACATTACCTTGTAGGTGTGTGAACACAATTTTTCTTCTTACAGGAAACAAATGGGATATGATATACAGTGGTGCTACAAGAGAACATCTTTGTGATCGACTGAATCCAGGCTGTTACTATCGTTTACGAGTTTACTGCATTAGTGATGGAGGACAGAGTGCGGTAATGCTTATGTACTGTCTCTCTGGTGTTTAGCTATGCAAACACTAAAGGAAATTTTGTAAAGCTAAATTTTAGGATGATTGCTCAGTAACCATACCAAGCAGAAATAGAAATAAAATAATTGTACACTGATTTACAGCCCTGTAAACTATGTGTGTCAGGGGAAACTATAAAGTATCATTTAATGTTGTTATTATTAAATGTTAAAACGTTTTCTTCCTTCAGAAAAGTTGACCATTCTATTATTAGAGACTCAATAACCAAAGTGGATTTAAATGTACATTGATTATATATTAGAAATTTATAATATTCTGGAAGGGTAAATTTTTATATAAGATTATGAGTTTTTAAATGAATTTACCCAAAAATGATTTCTTGGAGCATTTATAATTATTATTTTTCAAATGGAATTTAACATAAAGTGCTCTTCTAAAAAAAATGAATTATAATCATTTTGTTGAAAATGTGAATATTGTAAGCAGGGGTGCAGTGGCATATGCCTATGATTCCAGGAACTCCAGAGATTGAGGCAAAAGGATCTTAATTTCAAGGCCAGCCTATGAAATTTAGCAAGATCTTGTCTCAAAATAAAAAAAATGAAAAGATCTGGGAATGTAGCTCTGTGGTAGAGCACCCCTGGATTCAATTCCCAGTACCACTCCACCCACCCCACCCCCCACAAAAAAAAAAAAAGACTAAAGAAATTAAATGTGAGTATTGTGAAATTGAGTGGAAGTCCTGCCCAATAGTCTTGTGATCCAGTTGCTTCATTTTATCCAGTAAGAAAATCTTCCTGGTGCTGGAGGTGTAACTCAATGGCAGAGCACTTGCGTGGCATGCTTGTGACCCTGGGTTCAATCCCCAGCTCTGCAAAGGTAAAAAAGAAAGAAAAAGAAAATCTTCTTAGGTTTACAAAAACATATACACGGTAAATCCTGTTATGCTAATATAGTATTCTAGCATTCTTATTGTAAGGATAACTTTTTTAATAAAGTGATGATCAAATATTTTGTATTTAAAAATAATGTTAAGTGTAAACTTTAATATGGTAGAAGTAAGGAATGTGGCATTGAATTTATATCAGTCTTTTTAAAACTAAGACTTTTAAAAATACATATGGCGTAGAAACTAAATGCAATACCAAATACCTAGAAAGGTGCCAGATAACTAGATACATTTTACCTGATTTTGTAAGTATTTTTAGGAGGAAATAAAGAAGGAAAATTTCGCTTTCTTTTAATAAGTAAGCTAATATTAGGTATAAAATATAGTAGCTAAAAGAGTCTAAACCTTTTGAAAATAAGACAGGCAGCATTTAAAGAATGTTAAAACATCCCTTCTCAGAAGAGATTTTGTGAATCCCTTTGGACAGAATAAAAACTTTTTTTTTTTTTTTTTTTTTTTTTTTTTTTTAGTACTATGGATTTAACTCAGGAACACTTGTCCCCCAGACATTTTTTGTATTTTATTTAGAGACAGGGTATTACTGAGTTGCTTAGCACCTCACTTTTGCTGATGCTGGCTTTGAACTCGAGATCCCCCTGTCTCAACCTCCCGACAGAATAAAAACTATTATATTATTAATTATATCATGTTGAATTTTGTTTTGTTTTAGGGGGTAGATTTATCTTGTTGGTTTTGTATGTTTGTTTTTGTTTGTAGTACTAGGGATTAAACCCAGCGCATCAAACATAGTAGGCAAGTGCTGTGCCACTATGTTGCATCTCCAACCCTTTTTATTTTTTATTTTGAGTCAGGGTCCTGCTAACACTGGCCTCAAACTTGAGACTCTCTTACTTCAGTCTCCAGAGTAACTGGAATTATATCATGTACCATCACACCCAACTGTTTTTTTAACTATACAAAGAAAGGAAAGGTTTATTGGGGGTTCTTTTTCCACTAACTTCTTTATGTATCATAGTCACATGATACATGTCTTTGTTTGTATATAAAAATTTTGTTTTAGTGATTTTAGTCATTAGATTTTTATTTTATGCAGAACTTTAGTCCTTTTTAGTTGATAATCAAGTGTAATTTCAAGTAATTGGTATAGTCTTTATGTTTTATTCTTTTCCTTTACCAAAAGCACTCTGGTTATTTGGTTTGTAGCATTTTTTTGTTTGTTTTGTTTTTGCTTTTGTTTTGGCAGGTCTCTGAATCTTTACTTGTGCAAACTCCAGCTGTACCTCCTGGCCCATGCCTCCCTCCCAGATTACAGGGTAGACCCAAAGCAAAAGAAATACAGTTACGATGGGGTAATTTTCATTTTAGTAATAAATTTTAATTATTAGAACTGAACATGTTCATCTTGTTAAATCACATAAATCTTCCCACACTTAGGACCCCCTCTAGCTGATGGTGGATCACCTATTTCCTGTTATGGTATAGAAATGTCTCCTCCAGAAAAAGATGAACCCAGAGAAGTATACCAAGGCTCTGAATTGGAATGTACAGTGAGCGGCCTTCTTCCTGGAAAGATGTACAGCTTCAGACTGCGTGCAGCTAACAAAATGGGGGTGAGAAGAGCATGCTTACTGAATCCTAATTATAAGAGTGTTTCATTTTATCATGTATAAACCCACTCATTATTTGGCAATTTTAACACGTGACTCCAGATTTTATAATTATTAATAATATTATATTGATAACAAGAAAAAGTTAGTATGTCCTATAATGTGTTAGGGAATCATTATTTTCAAACTTCACTTAGAATTTGTGACACTTGGGGACTGAAGTTGTGGCTCAGTGGCAGAGTACTTGCCTCGCACAGGTGAGGCACTGGATTTGATCTTCAGCACCACATAAAAATAAACAAAGATACTGTATCCATGTATAACTAAAAAATTTTTAAAGAATTTGTGACACTTGAGGGGCTGGGGCTAGGGCTCAGTGGTAGAGTACTTGACTAGCACATATGAGGCACAGGGTTCAATCCTCAGCACCACATAAATAATAATAATAATAAATAAAGGGGGTTTTTGTTTTGTTTTGTTTTTAAAAAAGAATTTGTGATACTTGGGACTTTGGTGGTGCTAAAGTTTATCTTTTAGGCAATGCCAATAAGATTTACTTAAATCTGTAGGTTGATTGTACACAGCATTTATTTCCCATTGAAAACAGTTGTAATTTATATTTTGCCTAAGGATGGGGTCTTATATTTTAAGCATTTCTAGTTTTGTATGAGTTATTTTTAAAATATTACCTATGTGTCTATAAAGTTTTATAAAATGGAAAAAAGTGGCAACTCAGAAGTGCCTTACCCATAATCATAATCACATACACTAATAAAGATAGAGTGAGCCACAAACTCAGGCTTGTCAGACTCCAGAACCAAAGTTCTTTCCAATCAAGTATAACACTTCTTACCAGGCACAGTGGTGCACACCTGTAATCCCAGCAACGTGGGAGGCTGAGATAGGAGGATCACAAGTTCAAGGCCAGCCTCAGCAAAGTAGCAAGGCTCTAAGAAACTTGGTGAGACCCTGTCTCAAAGTAAATAAAAAGGACTGGGGATGTAACCCTGTGGTAAAATGTCCTTGGGGCCTTCCTTTTTCCGCCATCTTGGAGCCTGTGGAAGCCTGCTGGGAACAGGACTTCTAAAAGGCAGATATGTCTGGAAGGTTGAGGTGCAAAGCCATTTTTGCTGGCTATAAATGGGGTTTCCGGAACCAAAGGGAGAACACAGCTCTTCTAAAAATTGAAGGTATTTATGCCAGAGATGAAACCGAGTTCTATTTGGGCAAAAGATGTGCTTATGTGTACAAAGCTAAAAACAACACAGTGACTCCTGGTGGCAAACCAAACAAAACCAGAGTAATCTGGGGAAAGGTAACACGTGCCCATGGAAATAGTGGCATGGTTCGGGCCAAATTCCGAAGCAACCTTCCTGCTAAGGCCATTGGACACAGAATCCGTGTGATGCTGTACCCCTCAAGGGTTTAAACTAATGGAAAATAAAGATGGATTTGTGTTCTTGTAAAAAAAAAAAAAAAAAAGTATGGCACCTCTTATCTCTCTTCGTTAAGGTAGTTTCCCTAAGGACAAAGCAATAATTTCTTACTTTATTTGAGTGACACTTGGTTTTCGTGAACTATTCAATAATTAAAACTTAATGACAAGTCTCTTTTTCCCAATTTCAGATTTTAGTGGCTGTTCTACATTTCATATCCTATCTCCAGCTAAGTTCTGTATTTATATCTGTTAAATTTCTTTTATGGCAAATTTATAGGCTTTTGTGAGCAATCCTTAATGTCATTCTATTCTACAGGAAGGGCATCATGTGATAGCATGTTTAATACTAATATCTTAATTTATGTTTTCAGGTCTGAGATAGCTTGTCAAAATGACCTTAAATATTTGTTTTCTGTATTTCCAAAGAATATACATTTTTGACCCATCTAGAGCTATTCCACATTTTAAGGTGTAATTTATGCTTGCCATCCCCCATGCCTTTAATTGGTATCCATTTCTTCAGCCTTTACATAATTCCTTCCTTTTTTTTTTTTTTTTTTTTTTTTTGTTTTGTTTTGTTTTGTTTTGTTTTTGTGGAGCACTACCGGGGACTGAAACTCAGGGGCATTTAACCACTGAGCTGTATCCCCAGCCCTTTTTAGAGACAGAGTCTCACTGAGTTGCGTAGTGCCTCGCTTTTGCTGAGACTGGCCTTGAACTTATGATCCTCCTGCCTCAGCCTCCCAAGCCATTGGGATAACATGCATGCGCCCCTGCACCCGGCACATAATTCCTTCTTACTTCACCTACTGAATTCCCTAATGCCTTGTGCTTCTTACACAAAACAATTCATGAGGGATTGGGGTTGTGGCTCAGTAGTAAGGCACTTGCCTCAGCACCACATAAAAAATAATAAAATAAAGAAAAAAAAATTATGAAAGGAATAAAGTGCAGGAGAAGAAAGCATGGTAAATGAAACTGTAAAATTCCCCACTCATTTACTTCATAATTATTAAACCTTTTTCTTTTCTGTGATTACTTATAGATTTTCTGACCAAAGTAATCTTGAAAGATAGGGAAGATGAACTTAATTATTAATGAATCCTTAAATATGGAATTCTGTGCAATCAGTAGACTTTATTTATAAAGGGCGAAAAATGAAAATCCTGGTTATGTTGTTTTTCTAGTTTGGACCATTTTCAGAAAAATGTGATATTACTACAGCCCCTGGGCCACCGGATCAATGCAAACCCCCACAAGTGACATGCAGATCTGCAACTTGTGCACAAGTGAATTGGGAGGTATTGTAATTTCTATTGGCGTATGTTTACTTTCTTAAGTGACTGGAATTAATAGTTTATATAAAAGAATAGATACTTTTCTTTTTTGCCTCCTAAATTATTACACTTCGAGTAAGTCCTGGTTAAATTTATATGGTACAAAGTGAATTTTGTTTCCTCTTTGAAACATTTGAGTAAGGTATATCTTCATTTCAAGTTCTTGTTCATGATGTGCTTTATGTTTTTATCAAAGGCTTTGTCTAAGTGCTGAATTCCTAGTTCAGCCAATAGTGAACTTAATGTTCAGAACAAACATTCATAAGGAATTACTATAATACTATTTCTCTTGTGTTTGTTATCCCTGGTGTATTTATTGTACACAGGATTAATCAGTAATGATAATCATATTTTCAGTTTCCTTTGAAATTTAACAAGGAAAATGTTCTTGTATGGTTTAACATTTTATATTACCTAATAGAATTATTCAAAATATATTTACCTTAAAATATTCTTTCTGAAGTGACTCCTGGTCATATTTCTACCTCTAATTCAAAAGTTGTATTTTTGAGGGGCTGGGGTTATGGCTTCGGTAAAGCACTCACCTCACACATGCTAGGCCCTGGGTTCTATCCTCAGCACCATATGTAAATAAATAAATAAAGTAAAGGTATTGTGTCCAACTACAACTATAAAAAAATAAAACATTTTAAAAAGTTTGATTGTATTTAAACGTTTTAAAGAAATCAAAAAATAAATGATAGGATAATAATGTTCGATTTATTCTACTATGTACATGTTCGATTACATGACCAGTGTAACTGTACATCATGTACAACCAGAAAAATGAGAAGTTATACTCCATTTATGTATGATGAGTCAAAATGCATTCTACTGGGCTGGGGTTGTGGCTCAGTGGTAGAGTGCTTGCCTATAATGTGTGAGGCACTAGGTTTAATCCTTAGCACCACATATAAAAATAAATTAAATAAAGGGATTGTGTCCATCTACAACTAAAAATATTTTTTTAAAATGCTATTGTCATATATAATTAATTAGAACAAAGTTTTTTTTAAGCATAAAAAAGTTGAAAAATAATCGAGTTTTTAATATACATAATAAAAGAACATATTTGCCCAAAAGCTATTTAGTCAATACAAAGACTAAGAACTTTATACTTTTTCTTAAAGATTCCTTTGAGTAATGGAACTGATGTCACCGAGTATCGATTGGAGTGGGGAGGAGTTGAAGGAAGTATGCAGATGTGTTATTGTGGGCCTGGCCTCAGTTATGAATTAAAGGGACTTTCACCAGCAACTACCTATTATTGCAGAGTCCAGGTAAAGGTGATTGGTTCCTTTGTCATGTACTCTGTCCAGAGTTCTCTCTGTTATGAGCATTTTCATGGTTGTGTCTTTATTAACTTGGAGGCTTTGTTACTTTGTAGGCTCTGAGTGTTGTGGGTGCAGGCCCTTTCAGTGAAGTAGTAGCCTGTGTGACTCCACCATCAGTTCCTGCCATTGTGACTTGTCTTCAAGAAATAAGTGATGATGACATAGAAAATCTCAATTATTCACCTTCTACATCCCTTGCAATAAGCTGGGAAAAGCCTTGTGACCATGGTTCAGAAATCCTTGCCTACAGCATAGACTTTGGAGATAAACAGCCCTTAACAGTGGGAAAGATTACAAGCTATGTAATAGACAATTTGCAACCAGATACAACATACAGGTATACTCTATTTTTTTTTTTTTTTAGGTATACTCTAAAAGATGTTAATTTTTCCTAGACCAGAGAAACACTTTAACTAAAATGATCATAAACTAAATTTTTTTTTCTTTTAATGTGGAACTTAGAATACGAATTCAAGCCTTGAATAGCCTCGGAGCTGGTCCTTTCAGCCATATGATAAAATTAAAAACTAAGCCCCTCCCTCCTGACCCACCTCGTCTGGAATGTGTTGCCTTTAACCACCAGAACCTTAAGCTGAAATGGGGAGATGGTACCCCAAAGACACTGTCAACAGATTCTATCCAGTATCACCTTCAGATGGAGGATAAGAATGGAAGGTAGGTTGTTTACTTGCTTTTTTATATAGTTTTAATAGGTTTTAAGTATATATAAATTTTATAAATTATAGAAGTAAAATAAGTTTGCAAAAATAGTTGCAGTTATCATGAGAAATGATCTTTAAGTGTACTGGGTTCAGAATATCAAAAGACACTGTTTACAATTTGAGTGGAATGCTAAAGGAAAAAATTAAGTGGGCTATTCTTTGGATCTCTTCTCCAACCCATTTACTCTCTTCATAAAATGTAATCTTGGCTACAAAATAATTCTAAAGTGTTTATTTTCTGCAGGGCTTAATTTCACTATTTCTGTATACCATTCCATATATACTGCCCAGCCAAACCCTGCATTTCAGTTACAGTGTTTTTGAAAATATTTGTAATGTTAACTATTCAAATGCCTATTTAGGGCTGTTTATTCATGTTTAATCCCATACAAATAATGTCATATACCTCCACAGCTATTATAATATTTTAAGACTTTTAAATTTTGGTTTTTTACTTTTTATTCTAATTTATTAGAATTTTGTCTCTTTTTGGTACTGAGGATTGAACCCAGGGATTCTCTATCATTGAGCTACATCCCCAGCTCTTTTTAAATATATTTTATTTAGAGACAGGGTCTCACTAAGTTGCTTAGAGCCTCACTGAATTGCTGAGGCTGGCTTTGAACTTGCAGTCCTCCTGCTTCAACCTCTGAAGCCACTGGGATTACAGGCATGCGCCACCATGCCCAGTTTATCCGAAGCATTTTATCTGAAATTTTTCATTTTTTTAAAAGGTTATTAACTTTAATCTTACTGGTTTAAGTACTACAAAAGAAAAAAAGCAAACACTTACATTTTGCTCTAAAAGCAAAGTGCTAAAATTTCTAAATTTAGACAAAGATAGAAAAATGAAGCATATGTAAACTGTGGTTTAAAAGCTGGCAGTATGGCAGTGTAGGTAATTTGTTGATTTGGCAAGATGAATGTCCAGTCATGAAACTAGACATTCTAAGTTCCACATTAAACAAGAAGAAAAAATGCCAATGCTCTTTAAAAAAAAAAAAAAAAAGCAAGGCTTATCTAATAATTGTTTCTTGGAAATACTGTTACTTCAGGTCATTAAATATTTCTTCATTTTTTAAACTTGACTACAGTTCATACTGTTAGCACTATAAGAGCATTCATTATTTGTTCCAAAAAAAATTTACAAATAGCCAATCAAAAATACTGGGAAACACTTAGCTAGCTTATAGATAAAATATTAGAATATATAATATTAAACTTCCATCACACAGTTCAAGTGTATAATTTATTTGAAATTTCATATTTTCTCAATACTGTTGTAAATTTCCAGAAAACGTGCATTGGCTAAAATTTTGCCTAGAAATTAAGAGTTCTGTTTCCCAGTTAAAGGCAAGAAATACAAAAATAGAAACCTACTGTGTAAATATATATTAGAAGACTACAATCAGAAGCAAAGCCATGGTTACCAGAAACCTAAGGAAAACCCAACTTAGAATGGTTGAACACCACTGGGCACGGTGGTACATGCTGGTAATCCCAGCTACTCAGGAGGCTAAGGCAGGAGGATCACAAATTCAGGCCACCCTCATCAATTTAGGGAGGCCCCGAGTAACTTAGCAAGACCCCGTCTGAAAATACAAAATAAAAAGGGCTCAGGCTCAGTGACAGGAGTGCTTGCATGTGTGGGGCACTGGGTTCAATCCTTAGCACCACATAAAAATGAACAAATAAAATAAAGGCATTCTGTCCATCTACAATTACCCCCAAAAAAATTTTTTTTAATCCTTTAAAAAAAAGCAGGGGAACAGAGGCAGGGGGTGGGGGCGGGGGGGGGGGATGGCTGGGAATGTGGCTCAGCGGTTAAGCACCCCTGGATTCAATCCCCAGTACCAAAAAAAAGAATAGTTGGACAAGAAATTCAGTAAGATTTTCAGGATACCAAGTCGAATTGGGAATCTTATCACATCTGTGATTTTCATCATCTAATGATAAAAAACAAAAAGATATAATATATGTAATTTTGTAATTTTGAAATTTTTGTTATTTAGTAATTTTGAAAACATTTTTTATAAATAGTCTAAGGTTTATTTAATACAGAGTTATTTCTATTTTAGGTTTGTATCCTTGTACAGAGGACCATGTCATACATATAAAGTACAAAGACTTAATGAGTCAACATCGTATAAATTTTGTATTCAAGCTTGTAATGAAGCTGGGGAAGGCCCCTTCTCCCAAGAATATATTTTCACTACTCCAAAATCTGTCCCAGCTGCCTTGAAAGGTAAGTTATACATATTGCAGTTCTTTTCTTTAATAATAAATCAATTTTACATTTTAATAAAGTGTTTTGTTTACTTTCATTAAAACTTAGTACTGAATATATGTCCAACACAGACAAGCCTACCTACTGGGAGTTTCCTTAAGTAATAAAAGCTATTTTATCTGGCATGTTAATACTCAGACAAGTATTGGGTTTGTCAGTGGTCATTTTAACAATTAAAAATGCAAAATTGAATAGATAGGCTACTTTTCTAATCAGATCATTTGCTGTTTCTGCTATTGTTACTTAAAGGAAAAAAAGCATAAAATCTGATTGTTTATGTTTTAAATCATTTTTTTTTATTCATTCAGATTCATTCAGGGGGAGAGCCAAGTCTTCTGCTAAGTAAAACAAATTTTTACTTGCTTAACTTGGATTTTTCAATCATATTTATACACAAACATGAAGTACTTTTTTTAAATGAGCCTTGTAAGGATTGCACTTTGTGCATTTAACCAAAATGCTTAAGATCTTTGAACTCCAAGGACTCATTACAAAGACTTCTAGGATAATATCCTGGATCAAGAGCTTGAATGGCTCATTTGTTAAGCAGATCTAGAATTTGTGGGACTCTTCTTGAATAGTCTTTCTAATAATGTTGATGAGTTTCACTGAGAACATTATTCTGTTCCCTCATCCAGTTTAGTGTCTCTTGGCCTTAAGAATATTGTTGATTTATAGCCAAGTTTGGTGGTGCATGCCTATAATCCCAGCAACTCAGGAGGCTAAGGCAGAAGGATTGCAAGTTCAAGGCCAACCTCAGCAATCTAGCAAGATCCTGCCTCAAAATAAGTGTATAAAAAGGGCTGGGGGTATAGTTCAGTGGTAAAGCACCCCTGGTTTAAAACTGCAGTACCACAAAAAAGAAAAAAAGATTATTGATTTTCTTAACTTCTTTGCAGATATCAAAGATTCACTGATATTTAAGTTTATTAAGTTTTATAGGTTTGTTTATGTTTATAAAAGCAAGTATGGTGTGTGAAGTTAAAAATCAAACGGAGCAGCATATCTTATATTTCTTCCCTCTAGCCCCCAAAATAGAGAAATTAAATGATCACATTTGTGAAATTACATGGGAATGTTTACAGCCAATGAAAGGTGATCCAGTTATTTACAGTCTTCAAGTTATGATGGGAAAAGATTCAGATTTCAAACAGGTATGTGCCAAGATGTAATTTTATGGTTATCTATTTTATCTTTCTTTCATTTTTCAGTATTTTCAGTACAAGATTTGACCATCTTTACCATTTTGATTTAGAAACACTGTTCAATATAGAATATGTTCCAGAGATCTTAGGATTCAAAATATTTGGGGCATGAACTACACTAACACAGATTATTTTCACTTGACAATTATTCATTAAACTCTATGCTAGGCAGTCAATATATAACACTGAACAAAAAAGTATTTAGTCCATGGAGTTTACATTCTTTTAGAAAAAGACATATTAAAGGCAAATAAACACATCGGTATATAGTATGACAGTTCTAAGTGCATTGGAGAGAAAATTAAATGGGGTTAAAAAAAAATTGTACCAGAGGGAAAAGGACCCAAGGCAAGTGATAGGACTGCTTCTTAGAACATTTTTCTCCTCTTGAGATAGGAACATGTATGTTAAATTTGAACAATAAGAAGGCCAATATGAGTGAGACAGAGGGAACCCTAGAGAGACTTGTTGATGAAGTATGGTAGCAGCTAACAATTTTGCTGCTGCTAGAGAATAAAGACTTACCAATACTTGGCCTCCTCAGTTACACATTTCTTTCTTGAGCCTTACTGAAGCCACATTTAAGAATTCGGGGTTCCCCCTAAGCATATTCAATCTCTAGAGTCAGTTAAATGACATTCCTTTTGGAAAAAAAACATTAAGAGAGCCAATGTGATATGAAGATAAGAATGTCATATAAGACATTAAAAGGTATACTACTATACTTAACTGCTTGTGATTTCAGAAGCCAGTGGAGTATTTTGACCAGAATAGTCACATAATCTGACACAGGTCATTTTGGTTACAGTGTTGAAACACTGGACAGAGGGGCAAAAACAAAGAGACCAATAAGAAGGCTTTTACAATAATATTAATAATCACAAATATTATATAATGCTTAAATATAACAATAAAACAATTGTTATGGAAATCCAAAGGAAGTATCGCCACCTTAGCAGAGAAATTTCAAAGATAGCTTCCTGGTAAAGAGTGAGTAATGGTCAGGTAGAGTGGAGAGTGGTCAGTGTTTATTATAAATATATGACTCACCTACTGGGGCTGTAGCTTAGTGGCAGAGTACTTGCCTAGCATGTGTGGGTGAGGCACTGAGTTCGATCCTTAGCACCACATAAAAATAAATAAAGGCATCCTTCCACCTACAACTACAAAAAAAAAAAATTAAGTTATTTAAAATATAGAGAGAGAGGTGTGTGTGTGTGTATACACACACACACACACACATATGACTCAGAAAATATCTGTAAGCATTTCATCCTAATTTCCTTCTTCCTGTCAATCTTCTTTATTTTTGAAGACTCAATCTGGGCTGTTTTAATTGTACTGTATCTTACATTTTCTTTTCCCACTAGAAAATCAGTCATCTGTTTTATTCCATCCTTGTGCTATTCTAATTATTGATAAAATTTTTAATATATATTTTTCTTTCAAATTGTATTAAATATAGACATGTGACAAATAACTAAAATTTCAAAAGATCCAAAGAGTTAGATTAAATTTAGCACATGATTGTTTTTCTTTATTAAGCCATCTGCAAATTTACACAATAATTAGATTTGAAATGTAATTTGCAGATAAGCAGGTTTCCTTCCAAGGAGGAAGCAAAATTAATATTAAAGAAAATATAATTGTATTAGCATGTTTAAAGGAAATAGGGACCCCACTTTTGAGTAGTATATGAATTTTAATAAGTTAATATCACTACATGAAACACCACTGCTAGTTCTAATATAACTTCAAAATTAAATTAACCCTTTTATCACTTATACTTATTTTAGATTATACATGGTAAAACTTAAAATTATGATATCTTTAGAACTTCATTCTATAGATGCTCATCTAAATCTCTTAAAAAGTTATAAAATTCTACAACTTACAAATTGTATTCCAAAAGTTTGAAGGCCTTTTAAGAAGTCAATTTCTTTCATAGAATTTAGCTTTTTATTTATAATTTATTTGACATTCAACACACATTATGTAAAGAGAATTATAGGGATACTATATTAACTATTCTAATTTTAAGAAAATTGTTTAGATTCTAGCAAGCAAGCAGAAATTATACAATGATAACATTTTACATAACTATAAAAGGTCATAAATATAAAACTTTTTTATAAGGAAGAATGATTAATTTCAGCTGGACTTTGGAATATTTCCAAAAGGAGTGTCATATAACTAATACTTCAGGGGCTAGAGTACTTAACAGGGAACCATGAACTCTCAAGTGTGACTTCAGCAAGGTTCAAGAATGGAATATGTTGTGGAAAAGCCAGGTATGGGTGGGTCTTCATTCTTTAGCAGTAGGAATTGTTGATATATTTAAGAAGGAAAAATTAGCCTGGCAGCAAGTATCTATGAGCCAAGTATTAGGAACAAATTGATTGCTTTACTTTCTTACTTTTCTTTATTTGTTTTTCATCAATGGCTTTCTCCAAACTTATGGTGTTGTCTTGCCCTGTGCCTCTCAATAGCACTTGATATGGAGTTGCCCTCGTTCTCTAAAGTCTCTATTCTTACCTTCCTCTCTAACTCCCTCGATAGATAGCTGACCTTACTAGGTATTAGGAGAAACATACTTTATTTGGGAAAGTTATCTGTCAAATGTCTACTGTCTCTTGAAGCCTCTCATAAGTGTATACATTTTTAAAAACAAATGCTTTCTAAACAAAAATCGCATTTTGGATGGCATAACAAAGTGGTGTGGAAAATTTGGAAGGTAGTTAAGCCACTTTCAAAACAGATCAACCCCCTGGGAGTTTTCCAAGTACCAGGAAAACTCAGAATTGGCTTTTGAGAAATTAAGTGTAAATCCTCTCAGGGAAAAAAACCTGAAGGTAGGTGGACTTGTTTGTTCCAACAGCTGAATGAAATCATCTGGAACTTGGTTTCTCTCACTGCCTTCAGAGTCTTCACCTAGCAGTAGAGAATTTGACTCATTCACTTAAAGAAAGCACTTAGATTTCAAAGACCAATGACTGTGCTAGGGCTTAACCAAGCAAAGCCTACCCTCAAAGCTAAGAGTGAGGCCAGCCTCTCCTAATACATGGACTGGGTAGTAGAGAGGGTTTGACAACTCATCTAAAAATTAGAGCACTTGTGGTAGTGGCAGATAAGGGGGCTAAACAGAAACAGTACCAACAGGCCTTACAGATAGAGTCATCTAGGAAATTATTTATTTTGATGGATCTGTTTGCTGAATTATAGAGACTGCTGAGATCTGTAAGTCTGGGGCTAAGGAAAGCAAGTGGTATAGTTGAAGTCTAAACCCTAACTCCAAAGAACCAGAAGTGCCAGTGGTTCAAGTCTGTGAGGATCCAAAGGCCCAAGGATTGTGGACATCAAAGTCCCAAGAACAGGACAAAATGGTGTTCCAGCTAAGCAGAGAAAACTTGCCCTTCCTCTGCCTTTTTGTTCTATTCAAAGATTCGATGATGCCAAACACCTTGGTGGAGATTATCTTCTTTACTCACTGAGCCAATTCATAGCCTAATCTATTCCAGAAAGGCCCTCACAGACATACTTTGCTGCAATGTTTTACCTACTATCTGGGCATCCCCTTAGCCCAGTCAACACATACCATCATAGTAGGAACAATTGTTGAGACAGTGGATTCATATAGAATCTACTTCCTTTCATAAGCTTCTGAATTCAGATTCTCAAGACCTGGGACCTCAGAGTGCCTTCCAGACCTAATGAACCCAAATATCTGAGGATAGGGCCCACAATTCTATAGGGTTTTTTGTTTTCTTAATTTTTTATTTGTTCTTTTCAGGTATACATGACAGTAGAGGGTATTTTGACATATCATATAAACATGGAGTATAACTTCCCATTCTTATGGTTGTACATGATGTGGAGTCAGACTGGTCATGTATTCATATGAACTGTCTTTTCTATTCCCATCACTTTTCCCTTCCCTTCATTCCCCTTTGTCTAATCCAGTGCACAGTTCTGTTTTATTTTGTTTTAAAGTTCCAAATGATGCCTATGAATAAAAATTTTTAGAAATCACGCACAGTAAATTTAATAACTGCTCATAAAATTCCACCTATAACTCCCTTATCAGTAATAAAGTAGATAGAAGATAGATGAGCTGCTAGTTATTTATCTATATTTAGTTGTTATTGAGGGGCTTTACTGTTCTCAATGTATTGCTCATTATCAAATACATGATATGTTAAGGAATGACTTAAGTTGTTTGTACTCAATTCAAAAATAGTGTATTGCTAAAATTATTGTATTTAACTATAATATTTATTGTGCATATGATTCACTGCAAAACCAGATTATGGTTATGTAATACACACAAGAAGTAGTGATAGTTAAAATCTCTTCCTTTGTTTAAAAAAAAAAAAAAACTGCCTCAAAAGTTGATACCTTTGGATGTACACTTGTCCTCAGAAATAACTATTTTGAATTTTAGTAGGAGTACTTGATAAATGAAGTTTATCTAGCCAACCAAATGGGTTTTGAGAATGTAGAGATAAAATCAGATAAGATACTAGATTCATTTATTCATTTTTCTTGATCATAATTCTCCAATTGTTATTTTCTCCATGGTTCAAAATATTCATAATACTAAATTAAGAACAGATCAATTTATGAAACTTTAAATTTCTTTGAAGGTTTCCGTGTAAAGTCCTGTTGCAGTTGGCATACTGTTTCAAATCTCTTGGCTAACTAGACACATAAAAACTTCACAAGCTTACATTTTTAATCTGCAGTTCCCTATTAAAATGCAAAGTTAAAATAGTAATCTCTTTCCTGATATTCTCTTAACTGTAAATCTATATTGATATTTGCCTATCTATGAATAGATAATTCATTTGTAGCAAATATAAAGGGCTATTTTGTTTAAATAATATGTAATTTTATCTGAATAGTAGCAATGACCAAAATAATTTCAAGTATCTATAAGATGTCCCCCTTCAGATCCTTCCAACATTTGAAACATAAAATTGAGAAAATTTGATATCATCATCTTTCCAACTTCTTCCTAACTTCATTAGTATCATGGACATCAAGATCATCTTGGTCCTGGGGCTGCAGTTGTAGCTCAGTGGGTAGAGCACATGCTTAGCATGTGTGAGGCACCAGGTTCCATCCCCAGCACCACATAAAAATAAATAAAGGTGTTGTATCCATCTACAACTATTTTTTAAAAAGATTCCAGTAAATTTTTTATCTTTCCTACCAGCTCTTTCAAAAGTCATTTCTAGGTTCATAAAAAAAAAAAATAATACATCAGTAGCACATGCCTATAATCCCAGTTAATGAGAAGACTGAGGCAGGAGGAAGGCAAGTTTGAGACTAACCTAAACAACTTAGCAAGACCCTGCCTCAAAATAAAAAATTAAAAGGGCTGGGGATGTGACTCTGTGTTAAAGCACCCCTGGGTTCTATCCCCAGTACCAGAAAAGGGAGACTACATCAGGACCTCAGAGCTTTATTCAGCAAGAGTGTCCTGTCCACTTCCCTTCAGTCCCTCAAACAACATGATCAGGGTTCCTTTAATACTACTTAATGTGATACCCTAAAATAGCCCCTCTTATGTTAAATCTACCTAAATTTCTAAACTATAAAAATTAAATGTATTCCTCCTCTCTCTGACAAATCTCTGAACTTTTTTTTTTAATGAGGTACTAGATATCAGGACCTTGTATATGCTAGACAAATGCTTAACTACTGAACCACCTCCCCAACCAGATGTCTTTGCCAGATCTCCTCTTCTTTTGTCATGTTCATGCCATTTGTTGAGAGTTTTTTTCCCCTAACCATACATTGCCATGCTCATTTGGAGACATGGAAAATAAAGCTTAAAGACAAAAATTAAAATCACTCTTTATATTCATAAAAAATACATTTTTTAATTTTTACCAAGTTGGCTTTATCATATGTGTAAATTTTTAATACTGATTTCTAATACAAAATTATTTATTTTTTAATTTTTTTTTTAGTTGTTGATGGACCTTTATTTTATTTATTTATATACAGTGCTGAGAATCAAACCCACATGCTAGGCAAGCACTCTACCACTGAGCCACAACCTCAGCCCAAAATCATTTAATTTATTACCATCTCTCATATATGGATCAGTTTTACATTCCTACTCCCTGAGATGTTCATCTGTGTTCTCCAAACTAATGTATAAAAACTATTTTCTGTAAGATTTATCTTAGGATGAATAAAAGTTCCTTTATCTATGTTAAAGTTAATAATTCACAGAGGCCTTTTATTGAGTACCTACTGGATTCTGGAGACAAAAAATGAAGCAGAGATTTTCTTCAGGAGCAAGCCCGTATGCTAAAAGTGCTTAAAAGAATGCTAGCTCAGGTATTGGTTGATCTAATTTGTAGCCCAACAGCTAGTGGGAGCAAGCGAATTGGGGAATGATTCCACCCTGTGAGCCTTGGTTTTCTCATTAATAGAGTGAGAAGAGGGACTCGTTAATGAGAACAGTTACCTTCACATTTGAATGCTCTTCTTATGCTATTAGCTCATCTCATCCTCATAATTACCATACAAGTTAAGTACTGTTATGCCTATTGTACTGAGGTAATTGATCTAAATTTACTGGAGTGGGAGGTGGTGGAACAGAGCTTGGACCACTGGGTGACCAATTCCATCTTCTTGTTGAGTAGCACACTTCCTTAAAAATCTATGCAACTCTTGTTTTCTCTCTTTCTGGTCCCCTTCCTCCCTCCCTCCACCCTGAGACATGGTAGAGGAGCCTTTGAAGTTTATAGTGATTTACCACAGGTACCTATAGAAAATTCCAGTTGTTTCATTCAACTGATGTGTTTAAATTTTTATAGAAAGTTACTAGTTAGCCAAAAGTGGGGGTGAGGGGGAGACAAGATTATAGTCTTTCTCCTCACATGGAATGAAGTCACCAAAAATGACTTCCTGCATGCGAGGAAAGCTGGGAAGTGCCTGAGAGCTGGCTGACTTGCTTGTTCTCTTGCCGCTTTAGGGCACATCTTCACTCCTTAACTGGTTTGTAAGCTGTGAAGCTAGGTCTTCCATCCTCACTTGTCAAATTTCTCCTGCCCTTATACAGCAGACAGATAAGTACTTTAATGGATAGGGTGTTCAGGGGTTTTTTGTGTTTTGTTTTATTTTGTGTGTGCTTTGTTAGTTTGGTACTGGGGATTGAACCCAGGAGCAATTTACCACTGAGCTGCATTCCTAGTACTTTTTATTTATTATTTTGAGACAGGGTCTTGGCAAATTAGCAAGACCCTCTCTCCAAGTATAAAAATAGGACCAAGTACATGGTTCAGTGGTAAAGTGCCCCTGGGTTCAATCCCCAGTATTGCAGAAAATAAAGTCGATGATATTTACTAGCTTTCGTGTCAAAATATTTCTAAAACTAGTCATTGTTAACACATTTTCTGACTAGACTCTACACACGATTCCTCCTTTTAATCTTTCATTGACAGATTTACAAAGGTCCCGACTCTTCCTTCCGGTATTCCAGCCTCCAACTGAACTGTGAATATCGCTTCAGAGTGTGTGCCATTCGCCAGTGCCAAGATCCTTTGGGGCACCAGGACCTAGTCGGTCCCTACAGCACCACAGTGCTCTTCATCTCTCAGAGGACAGAACCGCCAGCCAGCACCAACAGAGACACTGTGGAAAGCACCCGGACCCGGCGCACGCTAAGTGATGAGCAGTGTGCTGCTGTCATCCTTGTGCTGTTTGCTTTTTTTTCCATTTTGATTGCCTTTATCATTCAGTACTTTGTAATCAAGTGAAAATATAACTTTATTTTAACACTGTATTACATTTTATTTTGTCATGTACTAAAATTATTTCCGTAACGCTTTTACAAAAACGATGGCATTTAGCACTGGCATTGAGACTATAGCACATCATTTTTTTCCATTTTCAGTGCTCATATTGTTAGGTAGAGGCTGGCACTTTATTAGAATGCAAGCCACAGAAATATCAATTTTGGGGAGGGTTTTTTGGTAGGTACTTTTGACTCTTTCTCTCTCTCTCTCTCTCTCTCTCTCTCTCTCTCTCTCTCTCTCTCTCTCTCTCTCTCTCTGACATGCCTTCTTGTAGAACAAACTTTCTAAGAGACAACAATTTATAATTGATAATTTTGACCAGTCACCATGAGTGAAACAGTGATGACCTGATAAAGATTATTACCAAGTGAAAATTCAGAATGACTAGAATTTACACTAATGTGCTATATAAAAATGTTAAAGTCTGATGCTGTGAAAGCAATCTAGTGCTATATTTCTACCTCCTCATTTGTCTTAATTATTTGGTAAGTGGGATTATGATGAATAACTGGAGGGGCTTAGCAAAAACTGGATGAAAGAACATGTGTGAAAAAGAACCTTCTTATTTGATAAATGTGGAGTTCTTCATTACAAGTATATATTTATGGATTCACAGATAAGTCAAAGAAAGCACAGGCAGTTTACTTGGCCTAAAAATATTTCAATGTTTACTCCAAAAGTACCTCTTCGGGTCTTGAGAACATGGAAAAACAGAGACTTTTAGATAGTAACTTTTTTAAAAAATCATCATAAAAACCAACTCTGAATTTCAAACCTACTTGGCTTGTTTTGTGAGCCTTTGGACTATATGTATGTTTGTAAGGGCACACACATACATATATGACATATATATATAAACTATACATACCTAGTGTAGGAATACATACATACACACATCTATTCCACCTCTCTGGTATAGGCTAATTTTGAAGAACTCCCATAAACTTTGCTGCTTCTCCTATAACTACTGCCATCACCATCAAAATTCATAATCAAACCTAACCTTTTTTGTTTGGGGCACCAAATCTGAAGACAAAATTAATTTGCACCAGTAAACTTCAAGCTGCTTTCTTTCTTGAAAAACTAATGTTTAATGTGTAATGTCTGTTCAGATACTGTTCCAAATTGTTGATTGCATGTGGTTAATGTTGCATTAGAGCACTTTGCAATTGCATAATTCATTAATGTTTTGTGAGCTTGCATTTGTGAGTTATTGGATGATCAGATTGAATCTTGTCGAGTATCACATTGTACATCTTGCTTAGATGTTGACGACTGCCAGTAATAATACAGTTTGTAATGAAACTATCTAAAATTCTTGTTTTATCACATCTGTTATCTGTAAAACACCTGTAACTAGCTTTTTTAATTTATTATTTGAATTTTAGGATAGTGAATCACTAATTTTTAGTTGCTGAAGTTAGCATTTTAGTGATAACTAAGCACTTCTGTCAGTCTTGGAAAAAAGGAACATATGTTTTGTGCTTTGAAGATCTCTGAAGAATTTCCCTTAATAGAATGGGCATGTATTGTAATTGTTTTATGTCAAATGATCTGTGCTGTAGAAAAAAAAAACAAACATTAACCTTTGTTCAAAAAAGAAACGGATAAACTTGGCCTTTCCAAGTGGTAAGAATGATCTATCACTATAATATACTGTATGTTTACATTTTATTTAATCTCTTTATGTATAGGGTGATAACCTTCCCCCAAAACAACAGAGATTGCGATTGTTTTCTAGAAACTTATTCTTTAAAGTGCCACATTTGGCAGTACAAATGAGTTTGAGTGTAAGAGCCCAGAGATTTCTATATAGTTGAATGTCTAAAATGGTAAAATGTGCCACTGTGACAAGTTACAGTGGCTTATGTTTTTCATAGTAATTCAAATGAACTCCTATTTTTGATAGTAAATGTCATTTAATAGTGTACTTGCCATTTGAGCCTCACTGCAAAATTAGTGCAGAGGAGAAAACAATTTTTAATGTAATCTTGATTTTACCTCATATACTGTACATTCCAAAACTCTAAACTTTTTAAAGGTTATAGATACACTACCAAACATATCACCTTAAAATTGTACAAGATTAAACTTCATAAAAATGGTAAAATATAATCTCATAAGAATACATAAACTGTGTAGCAAAAGTATCTTTAAAATCCATGGAAAATAAAAGTTGTATCATTCTTTTTTGAGATATGTTTATTGTATTCATATACATTTAATTACTTGCTACCTATTTGAGAAAATAAAATAAGGCTTTCCCTCTTCTAGTAGGATTAAAACAGTTTTCCCAGCCCTATTCAAATCTTAAACATGAATGAAATTAGAAATTTTATCCCAGCAACTTGATTTTATGCAATTCATTATCTTAATTGCTTTACATATATAAAGAATAAGATAAGTCTGAAGTAAATGAGCTTTGGAAAATAAAAGCCTGGGGTAAATGGCACATGCCTTTAGTCCTAGCTACATGAGACTATCATTTCAGCCTGGAAGCTGGAGGCCAGTCTGAGCAGCATAGCAAGATCCCACCTCTAAATAAGTTTACCCATTGGGAAGAAAATCTCTGACCTCCCCTTTTCTGCATTCCTCACCTATTTTCTAGTATCATTCTCCCACTCCTAGGAGCCCATGACTTTCCTACTGTCTGTATTGCTAGGTCTGCCTTCCCCCAGAAAATTCACCTTGTCCTCTCTCATCCCCTATTAAAATTTCCTTCCCATGGGTCACCTCTTGTACATTCCTTACTTTTAAAATCCAACTGGATCTCTGCCACAAGTGCAGATAATCACAATAAAGTTTAAAGTGTAAGGCTGGGGAAGCATCACTGCATAAAAACAATTAAGGAGGAATCAGCCTTTAAGGGCTATGATACCCTGTCACCTCTGTTTTTCCATAGATTGGATGTAAAAATTTTGCCCATCATGTTGAGCATTCCATGGGTTGGTTTCCAACACAAGCATCTTGGTTTTCATTATTATGGATAGGTATCTTTCTGCAGGAGAATCCATGTGTACAGAGGCTCAAGGAGGCAAACAAACCTTTTATTTAGTGTTTTTTATTTTTATAGTTGTTGATGGACCTTTATTGATTTATATGTGGTGCTGAGAATTGAACCCAAGTGCCTCACACATACTAGGCAAGCGTCTACCACTGAGCCAAAACCTCAACCCACAGACTTTTAAAAAATAAATCAGAACAAGCAATGGTTCTTCAATGCAACCTCCACTATCATAAAAGGTGATGATGTGCCTCATTTTTTAAGGTTGTTCTTAAATTCTTGTTTTCAAATAATATTATGTACCTTCCAGTGTGTTTTGCCAGGCATGGTGATACATGCCTATAATCCCACCAACTCAGGAGGCTGAAGTTGGAGGATTGCAAATTGGCTGGCCTCAGCAACATAGGGAGATCCTGTCCCAAAACTTAAAGAGCACCCCTGGGTTTGATCCCTAGTACCACCAAAGGGGCCAGAGCCGTTATTCATCATTTTCTCCCCAGTGTTCTTTAAGAAGGAGAAACACCTCATAGGAGAAAAAAAGTTAACAAACAAGATTTTAATTGTCGTCATCAAGTCCTCAATGTTTGAAATTATGCCTTCAAATGTTTAGATGCTATAATGACTACTTTTATATTTATTTCAAAATAAATAATATGATTTTGCCATTTCTATTTACTATGAAAAAGTTGCCAAGAAAAAAATTTCAAAAAGGATATTTTGAAGCTGATATTTTGAAGATGTGTGACTGATTCAAATCAAAGACTAGTATCTCCTGTTTTGGGGGTTTGTTTTTTTTTCTTGTTGTTGCTTTGTTTTTGGTTTGGGGGTTTTGTTGTGGTGGTAGTTGTTATTTTTTTATATTGGGGATTGAACCCAGGGGCACTTTACCACTGAGCCACATCCCCAGCCTGATTTTATTTTTTATTTTGACACAGTCTGTAAGTTGCTTAGTGCCTCACTAAATTGCTGAGGCTGGCCTCAAACTCAGTCCTCCTGCCTCAGCATCCCAATCTCTAGGATTACAGGCATGAAACACCACCACTTAATGTGTCCTAGGCTTGGTGTTCAGGGCTTTAATTTGGTAATTTAATCTTCCCAGTGGTTCTGTTAAGTGGAAACCATATCACAGAGAAGTCAAGCTGTCTTCCAAAAGTTGAATAGCTAATAAATGCCGGAGCCAGGATTAAAATCAAGTGATTGATCTAGTGTACCTACACTTCACCACTGTCCTCTACTGTCTGCCCCCAAAGCCCTCAATTGTAAGAAGGAAATCAGAATTAATATTGACTTTGAACATCGCATTTATAAGAGTAATAAATACTACCTATATGCCAAGCACTGTGCGTAAGCATTTCCTCATTTAAAATAACCCACAGCCCTCAAAGGACTAAACAGAAGAAAACTAGACAACAACTTGGTACAGGGTGTTGGACTTAAATAAGAAACACTCATTTCATCCTGTGATATTTTAATTCCCATGTTGAGTCCACTCTCAGCCCTAATAAACCATCTTCTTAAATATTCATCTGACAGGGCTGAGGTTGTAGCTCAGTGGTAGAGCACTTGCCTAACAAAGGTGAGGCACTGGGTTCAATTCTCAGTACTGATATAAATAAGTAAAATAAAGGTCCATAGGCAACTAAAATATTTTTTTTAATTCACCTGAGAATGAGGGTATCTTTATTGCTCCCAAATAAAACGAGCTGGTGTGTTCAAAAAAGGAATAGAGATACTGAATGGATGGATTTCAAAAATTATGCCCAAGAAGTCAGACACAGAAGGTTATATGTTATAGGAATCCATTTATATAAAATATTCAGAATAGGGGCTGGGGTTGTGGCTCAGTGGTAGAGTGCTTGCATAGCACATGTGAGGCACTGAGTTCAAGCTTCAGCACCACTTAAAAATAAATAAAACAAAGGTATTTTGTCCATCTATAACTAAAAGAAAAAGAAATTGGTGCAGCCAATCTGGAAAGTAGTATGGAGATTCCTTGGAAAACTTGGAACTACCGTTTGACTCAGCTATCCCACTCCTCTGTCTACCCAAAGTACTTAAAAAAATCATACTTCAGGGACACAGCCACATCAATGTTTATAGCAGCACAATTCGCAATAGCTCAATTGTGGAAACAACTCAGATGCCCTTCAGTGGATGAATGGATAAAGAAACTGGTATATATACACAATAGAATATTACTCAGCATTAAAAGAATAAAATCATGGCATTTACAAGTAAATGGATGGAGTTAGAGAAGATAATGCTAAGTGAAGTAAGCCAATCCCAAAAAAACAGAGGCTGAATGTTTTCTTTGTGATGAGGGGGGTGGAGCATGGGAGGAATGGAGGAACTTTAGATAGGGGAGGGAGGGGGTAAGGGGGTAGGAAAGACGATGGAATAAGTTAGACATCATTACCCTAGGTACATGTATGCAGACATGAGTGGTGTGAAAATACTTTGTGTACAACCAGTGACTTGAAAAGTTGTGCTCTACGTGTGTAATATGAAATGAATTGCATTTTGCCATCATATATAACAAATCAAAATAAATTTAATTTTAAAAACACATTAAGTGGGAATTTGGGGGGAAAATATGAAAGAAAATAAAGTATGTGTCCTGGCACTCTATTCTAAAAGACTCCTTACCAATATATTTTCATTTCATGTTTATGAAATGTATGTGAATAAAATGAGACTGATTTATATGAAAAAAAATATATCCAGAATAGATAAATCCAGAGACAGAAAGGAGGTTAGTGGTTGTTAGGGCTGGAGGGAGGAAGAAATGGGGAGTAACTACTTCATCATATGGGGTTTTATTTGGGGGTGATGAAAGTGTTTTGGTGCCAGGCAAAGGTACTGATTGCACAACTTGTAAATGCACTGAACAGAACTGAATCATTAACTTTCGAATAGTTGATTTTACATTCTGTGAATTTCACTTCAACTTTTTTCCCCCCACATTTTACCCCAACTTTTTAAAAAGACAAAAGACAAAATTAATAAACATAAGATTAGAAAATCCTTCCAGGTGCAGTGGCCCATGCCTGTAATCCCACGGCTTAGAGGTCTGAGGCAGGATTCCAAGTTCAAAGCCAGCCTCATCAATTTAGCGAGGTCCTAAGCAACTTAATGAGACCCTGTCTCAAATTTTAAAAAAGGGGTTGGGATGTGGCTCAGTGGTTAAGCATCCCCAGATCCAATCCCCAGTATCAAAAAAAAAAAAAAAAATAGAAGACACTGAACACTGGGCATCAGCAAGTCAGTAAAACTGACCTAGTTGATGAGTTCATCTTGCTAACTTCTCACTTTTCTTTTCCCAGCATAGGGTAGGGGGAGTACTAGAGATTGAACCCAGGGATGCTTAACCACTGAGCTCCATCCCCAGCCCTTTTTTAAATTTCAAGACAGGGTCTCACTAAGTTACTGAGGACCTAGCTAAATTGCTAAGGTGGGCCTCGGACTTGAAATCCTCCTGTCTCAGCCTCTCAAATCTCTAGGGTACGGATGTTTGCCACCATGCCAGACACTTCTCAATTCAAACTCCCTCATCTGCCTGAGTGTTCTCACCCTTACGCATACATGATGGGCAACCGAAATTTTTTTTTTTTATAGAATATCCTCACTAGTTAGCCATTAAGTGATTTGGCCTACCCAGGCCTAACTTATCAGCTCTGTCCCATTTTTAATATTTCTAGGATGACCCAGTGGTCTTAGAGAAACTAACTTTTTACAGTTTCAGTTTACCAGTTGTAGCTGCTATCTAGTAAGAATATCCATATGTAGCAGGATAAAACCTGTACCCTCTTCTCACCACTTTCACAGGGTCTCCTCTTTCCACCACCCCATTTAATAATCCTGGCCACACTGAGCCTGACTCTCAGGAGAAACTAGAACCAACAGAAAATTGCTAAAGCAATAGCTGCAGAGTAACAGGAATCTGTCAAGTCACCAAGTCTTGCCTGAATTTACCCTGCCATTTCCCTGCTGTGCAGAGAAACCTCAGAAAGCCTGGGCCCAGGTCCATGTGCTGGTGGGATTCCTCATGGTGAAGTTGGGAAAGAGCCAGCCTTTGGTCTTCTCTGCTGGGGAGCCCCCTTCCTGGGCCGGCTTTACCACCTCTGCCTTTTTATTAAATAAGATGCAATTTCCTGGTGCCTGGGGTCCAATGGAACCTGCAGGTCATTTCGATGAGAAAGGGGCTTGGTGTGAAGTCACAGTTCCTGTGGGAGAAGTAAGTGCTATGAGCAAGGTACATGCATAGTCGGTATCCAAATACAAATGTTAGCCTTTGGGGAACAAGGACCCAGACCTACCACATCTTCCCATTTTGCAGGATATGCTGAAAATCAAGAACTTTACGTGACATTTCCAAATGCAAAAGGTTGATTTAAAATATGATACGTGGGCCAAGGATGTAGCTCAGTGGTGAAGTGTGGGCTTAGCAGGTGAAAAGCTGTGCACTTGACCTCCAACACAAAGGAAGATAGGGAGTGAGGGAAAATCATGAAAATTTACAAAGTGTGTGTCAGTTGCAATGGGTGCTTGCTTTCCAAACGTTGTCTCAAGCATTGCTCTCTTGTGGAGAAAAGAAAAATAAAACCGATGGGGTTTTCAAAAGTTTCCACAGGTAATCTAAGTTACAGATATATCCTAAAGCTCCATGAAGCTTTCCATTTCTTTCCATTTGCCTACAAAATCTGGTTTCTGGAAGACACTTTTCTAGCAGAGTGGGTCATAGGCAGCTCTCCCTACATCTGGTAGCACTGTGGTCTATATAGCCAGAGGCCACACAGCACCGTTTGTTGGATCCAGTCCATTTCTCCATGGACTCTGGTGGTGGGCTGAACAACACTGTCCTTTCTGGCTGCCCCAGTAACCTGGGATAATTTCTTTATGCTTTAGTCTTCTCATCTATAACATGAGGAGATCAAGAGGATCCCACCCCCATAACGTTGTTGAAAGACTGACATAAAATATACAAGTACTAAGGCTGGGGTTGTGGCTCAGTAGTAGAGAGCTTGCCTCACATGTGTGAGGCACTGGGTTTGATTCTCAGCACCGCATATAAATAAATGAATAAATAAAGGTCCATCAACAACTAAAAAAAATTAAAAATACACACACACACACACACACACACACACACACACACACAAGGAACTTGGAACAGCAGCTTACATAGAGCAAGTATCAGCTTTTTTTTTACCCAGGATATCCCAGCCTGCCAAAGGCCAACCTGTAAGGCCTCCAGCCAGGAGCCAAAAGCCTACTTGTGACACCATCCTATTGCTTCCAGGTACACAGGACCATAATCAGGCAAGTCCTAGACTCACTCTTGACCCACACAAGTTTCAGGCAGATCCATGTTCATAGGGTGAAATAAAGAGAGAGCCGCACTCCTGGTCCATGGAGAACTCCCTAACTCCGTCTCCTCAGATGAACTGTGAAGTGCAGAAGCCGGTGAATGACGACAGAGCTACAAAGTAGAAACCAGATTTAGTCAGTTCTCAGATCCCTGGTCCCCTTTCTTCCTAGAACATGGAATGCCAAGCCATTATCACAAGGGCTCAGCTACCCTAGGGGCCAAGTCATGCTTGAACCTCACCAAAGCAATGTGGTCAGAAAGGCCTGCTCTGGGTCCTTCTCTCCAAATCAGTGCTCTTTTTGGTGGTGGTCATTCTCATTAGTTGTACGTGAGAGTAGAGTGCATTTTGATATATTATACACAAATGGAGCACAACTTCTCATTCCTCTGGTTGTACAAGGTGCAGAATCATCCACTAGAGTAATTATATAGTATATAGGGTAATATGTCTGTCTCTACTATCCTTCCCATCCCCACTGCCCCACCCCTCCCCTCTACACAAACCAGAGTTCCTTCATTCCTCCCTACCACTCACCCCACTATGGGTCAGCATCCACTTATCAGAGAAAACATTCGGCTTTTGGTTTTGGGGGATTGGCCTATTTCACTTAGCATGACATTCTTTAACTCCATCCATTTACCTGCAAATGCTATGATTTCATTCTTCTTTAAGGCTGAATAATATTCCACCGTGTAAGTATACCACATTTTCTTTATCCATTCATCTTGAAGGGCATCTAGTTGATTACACAGTTTAGCTATCGTGACTTGAGCTCCTATAAACATTGATGTGGCTGCGTCACTATAGTATGTTGATTTTAAGTCCTTTGGTATAAACCGAGGAGTAGGACAGCTGGGTCAAATGGTGGTTCCATTCCAAGTTTTCTGGGGTACCTACATACTGCTTTCCATAGTGGTCGCACCAATTTGCAGTCCCACCAGCAGTGTATGAGTGTACTTTTTTCCCCCACATCCTTGCCAACACTTATTATTGCTTGCATTCTTGATATTTGCCATTCTGACTGGAGTGATTTGCATTTATCTAATTGTTACAGAAACTCAAAAAGATGATGAACATTTTGTGTGTGTGTTTGTTGATCGATTGTATTTCTTATTCTGTGAAATGTCTGCTCAGTTCCTTAGCCCCTTATTGATTATTTTCTGTTGTTGTTGTTGTTGTTTGTTTGTTTTTGTTTTGGTGTTAGGTTTTCTGAGTTCTTTATATATCCTGGAAATCAGTGCTCTATCTGAGGTGCGTGTGGTAAAGAGTTTCTCCCAATCTGTGGGCTCTCTCATCTTGTTATTGCATATCAGTGCTCTATCTTGAACTAGGTTATCAAGGAACTGCAGCTGAGCACCCGCAGACACCATAGCAGTATTCTAGCACTGAGAATTGTGAAGAAATAATGCTCCCTGGCTCTGCAGAAGCTTTTCATTTCCAGAGATGGCAAATATTTATTAAGACTCTCGCTTTGTGCCAGGTACGGATCCAGGCACCAGGGAAAGAGCAATAAACAAAACAGATTAAAGCCCTGATTTCTGGCACACATGATGTTGAAAGATGGAGAGAGGTGGATAATGAACAAAGGGCTAAGTAAATTAAATAGTGTGTCAGGTGGTTGTAAGTAACAGAGAGAAAATAAAATCAAGAAAAGGAGTGTATGAAGGGAGGGTGTGTGATATGGTATAGTCAGAAAGGGACAGGGTACTGCTGGCATGGATGCTGCCTTGAGACCCAATCAGCCCACCTTGGAGCCTCCCTGATGGCTGGGGAAAGGAGTAAAGAGCCTTCAGCAGAGGTTGGGGTAGCCCGTTAAACCAGGGAGCAGAATGGAAGGCAAGAAAGAGCCTCAGGGATTTGCAGCCTGTGAGGGCCAAGTGTTCCCTTGAGTCGAAGCCCGTTCATGAGCCACAGACCTCGGCTAGCAGAAAGTTGGTGGCCAGGCAAGAAGAAAATGTGGAACTGGAGTTGAGCAAATGCCAGCCTGGGCGCCCCAGGAACCAGCACAAAGTTAGGTGCCCTTCCCTTTGAATAGCCAGCCGAAGACCTTTAAGCGCACTGGGCCTCCTTCCCATTACACTGGGTTCACCTTAGGGAATGACCTTATTTGAGGACTGACTACTTATCTAGAGGGTCTGTATCACTAATCAAACTGGATTATGCTTTGCTCAGGCTACATCATTCATTTTCTCGTGCTGCCCAGGAGCTGAGAGGAAATCAGATCAACTCTACATGAAGAAATTACATTTTCTCTGCCTAGGATGAAGCAAGAGGGAGGGAGAAAGTGAAGACAGTAGCTACAGAAACTCAAAATGTTGAGTTTTGCTGAAAACATAGAAGTGACCTAGAAGAGAAAAAATCTGATGACCTAGGAGAGAGGCATTTGATAGTAATACCCTTGAGGAGGGCAATGGAGTGCTTCAGGTGCTGAGCTGACTCCAGCTACCAGTGCCACCAACTTATTCACTTGCCCAGGCGGAAGGACGGTGGGGGTGTAGTAGTGGGAGAGAGGGAATAGAAGCTTTTTTCACTTTGCTTTAATTTTCTTTCAGAGAAACATAGTGCATGATCTCCACTCAGGCGTTAGGATGCAGGGGGGTAGGGTTTAGGGAGACAGGAGAATATATCAGCAGAGTCTGAAGGGCAGGAAATTGAATGAGGTAGGGTAAGTATTCTGATGGCAGAAAAAGCTAAGCACGCTGCTAGAGGCTGTGCATTTCCAAAGAAACAACTCTGCAGCCAAGTGGAAAGATGCATGGGCCAGGCTGCCCGATCTGCTCTGGTGGAGTAGACAGGTATGACAATGGAGCAAAGAGCAAAACCACTGAGGATGAGTCTTTGGGATGACTGTGGCCACTCATGGAGTTTAGGTTGTAAGAAAGTGAGGATATCAGGCATGTGAGGAACAAGGAAAAAGCAGGAGGAGCAACTGATGAGAGGAGCCTATGAGGATTTCAGGGACCGGAGGCAGGAAGGAATGTGAGCAGAAAGAGAGCAGACGGAGGTCAGAAGTGGAGATGGAAGAGGGCTCTCAGGTCCTGGTAATGGTAAGATGTAAGGTATGCTCACAAAAGCAGCTGGCAGAGATGGGGTGCCAGATAGGATCACTGATAGAAATGGGGTTAACAAACCCCAAGATCAGGCACATGTGAGTGGATGTGTATTTTATCAGATGCAGTGCTTGAGAGAGAAGATGAGGCACCCCATCCTCGGGCAATGAGGATAAGTGATGGGTTGGGGCTGCACAGGGTGGAATGTGAAGAATTCAGACTCAAAGCTACTTTTTAGGACAGCTGAAAATAACAAGGGCAAGGGAAGTGACAGTTACCTTCCACGAAGCCCAGATTCCTGCATGTGAGAGAAAACTTGCAAGGGAGGCATGTTCCTAAGATGAAGCCGGGTTTCAGATCCAAAAAGGAGAAGGGAACTTGGGAGAAAAGGTTGAAAATTTTTAACAAGATGCGTTTAAAAAAAAAAAAAAAAAAAGCTAGACAGGCATTCATCCACATAAAGGAGCTGGCAGAAGCTCCAGAGTAGTGGGGCTGGGGTTGTGGCTCAGGGGTAGAGCACACGCCTAGCACATACGAGGCCCTGGGTTTGATCCTCCACACCACATAAAGATCAATAAATAAAATAAAGGTATTGTGTCCAACTACAATTAAAAAATAAATATTTTTTTTAAAAAAAAGTTCCAGAGCAGTATAGGAAGCTTGGGGTGAGGATAGAGGAAGTGGGAGACAGATTTCCCGGCTGGGGCTGGGCGGTGTGGCAGGTCCTCAGGCTTGCAGGCTCAGGTGTTAGGCTAGACATTCTCCAAATCCCAGTCCCAACTCTTTGCCTGTTTGATCTCAAGGGAAACCCTGTTTGTCCACCAGGAAGCAGCTCCTCAGGGGCATGAGGATTAAACTGAAAGCACAGGGCCAGACACAACCTAGGCACTCCGTGAGCGTCAGCTATTGTCATTTTGATCCCAATGAGCTGACTCAAACATCAGTTTTCATCCATTTCTTGAATTTCTGTTGTTTCGGGTGTTGGCAGAGTCTGTTTTTTGAAATTTATAAAACACTCTGTACATAAAAACAATGCCTCACATGTGACAGTATTCAAGCATACATTTCAACATTTAGGTATCATTCTTTTTTTAAATATTTTTTTAGTTGTAGATAGACATAATATCTTACTTATTTATTTTTATATGGTGCTGAGGATCAAACCCAGTGCTTCACACGTGCAAAGCAGGCGCTCTGCCACTGAGCTACAGCCCCAGCCCTTAAGCCTCATTTTTTATGTCCCTGTTTAGAGATTCCAGGGATCCTTGGAATTATTTAGTCAGCACCTTCCACCACCATTTGGAATTTAGAATAGTGGCCTTGACAGGACAAGACTGGGCCAAGATCACACAGCAACTCAATCCTGGTAGCCAGGACTAGTGGTTCTGAATTCTAGTCTTGACTGCTCTTCTGTTTAGGGGTGTAGCTTCCTAGTGGTCATGGGGGGGGGCATTCCCCTTCCAGACACAAGCAGAGATCCCCCAGAAAGCCCCCTGTGTTCTTGACTTACAAAAAGTGCTCGCAGCGCGCAGGGGCCAATACCAACCTCTCCCAGGTTAGGGAATCGCTGACCGGGAGTGGGTAGGGCTCCCGCACTGCGGCCGCCGCGAGTTCCAATTGCGCAAGGGAAGCGCCTCGGTTTACCCAGGGGCTGGGAGGGCGCGGGGAGCCGTGCCCGGGCGGGCGAGGGCCGGGGGCGGAGACTGCGCGCCGCTGGCTCCCGAGCGCGGGGCGGCGAACCCTCAGAGCCGCCTTCCCGCGCCAGGAGCGGCAGGGCTCGGCGGTACCCGCAGGGTTCCACTGGGCTCGCAGCGTCGCAGCGCTCCGCCGTCGGGCCGGGCGCGCCCTGCAGAAGGCAGGGAGAAGAAGCGCTCCCCACGGGGGCCACGCCCGGGCCTCCTGCGCCACCCGGGCTGAACGGCCGCGCGGTGCTGCCATGGGTAGCCCCTGGAACGGCAGCGCTGGCCCCGAGGGCGCGCGGGAGCCGCCTTGGGCCTCGCTGCCAATGTGCGACGAGCGCCGCTGCTCCACCTTCCCCCTGAGGACGCTGGTGCCGGTGACCGTCGTGTGCCTGGGCCTGTTCGCCGTCGGGGTGAGCGGGAACGTGGTGACCGTGCTGCTGATCGGGCGCTACCGGGACATGCGGACCACCACCAACTTGTACCTGGGCAGCATGGCCGTGTCCGACCTGCTCATCCTTCTCGGGCTCCCCTTCGACCTGTACCGCCTCTGGCGCTCCCGGCCCTGGGTGTTCGGGTCGCTGCTCTGCCGCCTGTCCCTGTACCTGGGCGAGGGCTGCACCTACGCCACTCTGCTGCACATGACAGCCCTCAGCGTCGAGCGCTACCTGGCCATCTGCCGTCCGCTGCGTGCCCGCGTCCTCATCACCCGGCGCCGCGTCCGCGCGCTCATCGGTGCTCTCTGGGCGGTGGCCCTGCTCTCCGCCGGACCCTTCTTTTTTCTGGTGGACGTCGAGCAGGACCCCAGCATCTACCCGATCGTGGACCTTAACGGCACTGAGCAACACACCTTCTTGTCCAGCGTGCCGCCGCCCCTCTTGCCTTCGCGGGCGCCACTGTCGTCCCCGCTCTCTGGACCTGAGGCTGCAGCGGCCGCGGCGCTGTTCAGCCGCGAGTGCAGGCCAAGCCGCGCACGGTTGGGTACATTGCGGGTCATGCTGTGGGTTACCACTGCCTACTTCTTCCTGCCCTTCCTGTGCCTCAGTGTCCTCTACGGGCTCATCGGGCGAGAGCTGTGGAAGAACCGAGATCCCCTGCAAGGTCCTGCCGCCCTGGGGCGGGAGAGGAGCCACCGGCAGACAGTCCGCGTCCTGCGTAAGTCCTGCCACTTCTCTTCCAAACTCGCCAGTCCTTGGTCAGCACCGCAAGTGGGAACAGGCAAACTGCTCGCCCTCTACCTCTAGAGAAAACCATCTCTAGTCCCCCAGGGTTCTGAGGAACCCAGGGCTCGGATCTAGTCGACAGCAATGACTTCCCAATGCTGCTGAGATCCAGGATGGGTAGCTGACCCGCCTCTGTTAGAGACTGCAGCTGTGGATTAATCACAGCACCCTTTAAGAAGACGGGTAGATTGCATTAAACTAAAATTTCATTTAGTGTTAAGTTATCCCAAAGACTGAGTGAACCATGCCCATATCAAAAAGTCAAAGATGCGTAGTCCTGTTGCAGATTTTTTTTTTTTCCCTCCAAGATAATCTGCCTCTTAAGCGGGTTTGTAAAAGGAAGGCTGCCAAAACAGCTTTTGGGAGCAATTGTTTTTTCTGGCTTATGCCCAGTCTTGAAAGCACATACATGAGCCTAACGTGAAGTTTTAAAGCAAATATCGATGCAGTTAAATACCTGGTTGTTTTTTGTCCATGCATGCAGATTTTGCTAGGTGAAAGTTTATCTAATTTATTTTGTTGCTATACTAGTGCAGGTGGATTTTTTTTTTTTTTTTTGCGGGGCGGGGAAGGGTGGGTATTTGATTTTTTAAATGCTTTTGCTAATGTGTCTATGTCTTGTTTTGCAGTGGTGGTGGTTTTGGCATTTGTAGCTTGCTGGTTGCCTTTCCACGTTGGCAGAATCATTTACATAAACACCAAAGATTCCCGGATGATGTACTTCTCTCAGTACTTCAACATTGTCGCTCTGCAACTATTCTATCTGAGTGCATCCATCAACCCAATCCTCTACAACCTCATTTCCAAGAAGTACAGAGCAGCCGCCCGTAAACTGCTGCTTGCAAAACGGTCCAAACCAAGAGGTTTCTGCAGAAGCAAGGACACTGGGGGGGACCCTGGGGGAGACACTGGAGTTACAGTTGGCTACACAGAGACCAGTGCTAACACAAAGACAATGGCCTAACCAGCACAGCTGAGCCAATTACAAGACTTTGGAGACAACAGGTCTGTAGAGAAATAAAGATAGAAAGTGGGGTATGAATGCTGTTTAAGAATGAGAGTTGTTGAAATTTTGCAAGTTGGTTAGAAATTGTTGGCATGATTTTTTTTAAATCAAAGTATAAAATGTATCTGTACCAGTTATTACAGGTTCCCTTTCATATATCTGTATTCACTTTAGCATCATGAAATCCCACATCTATAGTGTGTCTGGAAGAGGTTTTCTAAGTCTTCATTCATTCTACTCTGGGAATAAGATCAATCATTTTATAGTTAAGTGATAGAGCAATGCTGCCTAAAAATTGTCACCTCTGAGATCAGGGGTGTATTTGTTCTGTTTGGGATATAAATATACATATACAAGGAAACAGGATGATGAGTTTGGATCCAAGAATTATTTAATACCTATATATGGTATATTTAATACCTATATATGGCCATATGTACCATATATGGCTTTGTGAAAAACTTTTAAAAGTAAGAATTTCAGGTAGACTCCAATGTTCAGGAGTCCCACCTCTCAACAGACTGGGAGCAAAAAAAAGTTTTGGCTAAATGTGCTCTTTGAAAACTGCTATGAATAAAACCAGTGCAACCCACTTTTCCCTGGAACTGCCTATGGGGTTGTACTAATGCCACTGGCCTTGAAGTAGCAAAGTTGGGCACAGAGACAAGAGGACAGAGAGCTTGGCCTTCTGAGATGACTACTGATGAGCTTTGAAAAGAACTTTAATCTACCTTCCTTTGCCTCAGCCTATTTGGATGAGAATTGTCATCATCCCTGTTTTACTAGTGACAGAACTGACTCTCTAGGATGGCTTGAGTCTGAATCCAGACTTTAAAATACTCACCCACCCTCAATGAGATTGTAATTGTTGAAAAAACATACAGGTTGCTTTGTGAAAGAGAATGCATTGGACATTCTAACGAACAATTCTGAAACTTTGATTTTTTTACAGTTTAAAACATAAATGTTCCCAGCAGCTCTGGAGGATGAGGCAGGAAGATCACAAATTCAAAGCTAGCTTTAGCAATTTAGCAAGGCCCTAAGCAACTCAACGAGACCCTATCTCTAAATAAAATATTAAAAAGGGACTCATGTGGCTCAGTGGTAAAGTGCCCCTGGGTTCAATTCCCAGTACCTAAATAAATGTGTTTTCAGAAGGCTGTTGCTGTTTCACACAGACAGGGCCTCATCAGCCTCAGTCTGTATAAATGGCGCCCCTGTAAGTGGGCAAAGCCTGACTTGCTCAATTGTACTTGGGTTCCTTTTGGGGTTGATAAAGTTCATCCCTAAGTTACAGTAGATTGTTGATACTTATTACGGATTTTTATTGAGATGTTCATGAACCTTCAAATCCACAAATATCAAAAGAGTGTCGAATGCTGTAAAATAGAACTTCATCAGTTATAGTGACAAACAGAAGTAAGGTCTCAATAGGATTCAGAAGCTGGAGAGTTAGCTCAGTTTACTCGCTAACTTGAGGACTTTGCTTCACAGCTCACAGTTTGGGCAGCCTCCATTTCTAAATTGCTTCAGGTCCCACAAATCATTATGGTCTGTTTTGAATAGTTACAACTAAAAATGATGAATACATAACAACCAGGGTCTTCTTGACAGGCTGACAAAGTTCTGTTGCTTTTTTGTTTTATTAGCCAAACACAAGTTCAGCATCTTGACTCCCTGGCCTGTCCTCAATGTGTGCAGGAGTGAAGCCTCTTCCCTGCCTTTGATCCCTGCTAGTGAGGAAGCAGCCCCTCCACCAACACTCCCCAAGTGACAGTGTGACCTAATGATTCAAAGACTGATTTCTTCATTTATTTTATTTGTATTTTTTAGTTGTAAATGGATGGACAATATCTTTTTATGTATTTATTTTTATGTGGTGCTGAGGATGAAACCCAGTGCCTCATATATGTGAGGTAAGCACTCTACCACTTAGCTACAGCCCCAGCCCTTCTTCACTTATTTTATCACAGAGCCAACTCCCCACCTTCCTTTCCAGGAACACCTGTTGAAACCTCACAGAATGAGGCACAGTGTTGGGGGACCAGGCTTGGATTTGGGGATCTCCTGGCAGAGAGCCAGCCTGTGCTGCTACCACTGTCCGCATGATAGCCCTGAGTCAGGATGAGCTGGAGCTCTCTGCTCACAGGAATCCCTCTCTGGAGCAGTCAAAAGCTGACTTTTCCCCAGGAGAGATCACAATGAAGAACCTTAAAGATAATCAAAAAATATTGTAGATACAGAAGCAAAGACTTTTCCTTTGAGCTTTCTTGTTCAAGTTCTAGAAAGCAGCGATTTATACCACAGTCTTCTGAGACCTAAGTATATTCCCAGGTATGGGTATGGGGAGGATCACCCTGACCTGCACTGCACAGTCCCTGTCCAGGAGAACTGGAAGCCTATCTTTCCTGCAGGGTCCCTGTCTGGTCTCAACTTGTTCATGAAATTTGAAATCATTTGTAATGGTCGCTTTTTCTGCAAAACAACAGAGTGAATAAGAACAGAATAGAAAAATATCAATGCATCACATGTTGGTTGGTTTCTTTCCTGGTTCACAAAATAAAACATATCTTTACTGTAAGTCATGGTCAAAAATTTGTTTGAAAAGTTGTTTTGAGATCTAAAATTGTTCTCCACACTGGCAGAGGGTCTGTTCTTGCACTGACAACTGTCAATAAAAGGAAGGTATTGGGAAGACCCAGAGTGGTCAAGTCAAGTGTCACTGGAGAGAGACAATGAAGCTGTGGATTACTGTCCTGGTCTTCCTTCTCCTTCCTGGGCATGTCATGGAAGCTGTGCCCTGACACTCCCTCCACCCTGACTGAGACCTGTGCTGGCATTCCAGCAACTTATCTGAGCCCCTTTCCCTTCTATAGGCCAAACCATTTTTGTTAGGAGAACTGTCAACCCTTGTGGGAGAGTTTGTTATTTCATTCATTCGCAGGGCAAATATTTACCAAGCAACTGCTAAGTGCCAGATGTGTAGGACAAAATACTCTAGAAAAATTAGTCCTTGCCATGGTGTCAAAATCAATCAACTTTTTAATGGCATTTTTTTGTTTGAAATGTGTCATTGTGTCACCTAGACCAAACACAGATTCAGCTTACAGGTTAATAAAAGCACTTACATCAGATGGAAGCAGAATATCAGGTTCCTCCTCTTTCACATAGAAGACATTTGCACTTCTGCAGGAAATGTTCTCAGAGCTATTGTACAACACCTCCTCACATCCAAGGGACCCCTGTGCCAGGTTCACAAGAAGCCATGTGTCAATGGTGTTTGAAAGTTTGAACATGCCCTCTCCTGACCCTTTCTACTCATGTCATAACATTTGCCAGTGTATGGAAGTGTTTTGTATTTAAGTGTTAGTGGTTGCACAAGTGTAGAGGTTTAAAAGGGCTTTACTTAAACACAGATGCTATGCAATTTTTAATTGGGAATGTACTTTCTAAAGATTCCAAAACTCTATACACTACAGAGCCCCCAGCTCAGCCCTGAGCAGTCTTCAAAACCCAACATTTCCTTTCCCAAGAGCACAAGAATATTTGTGCTCATTGAGCCCTATGGGAATGCTGTGTGGGCAACTACTCACCCATCCCTCACCCTGTGTAAATTACAGAGGAGGTGAGAGAACAAGGCTCTTCTCATTACCTCCTTAGAAAAACAATTCACTTTTATTTTTCTGTGCTGAAGATCAAAACCAGAATCTTGCACACACTAGGCAAGCATCTACCACTGAGCCACAATCCCAGCCCATGACACATACTTTTTAAAGAAGATCAGACACCTAGCTGAGTGCTATAATCCCAGCCACTCAGGAGGCTGAGGCCAGAGGATAGCAAGTTGGAGGACAACCTGAGAAATTTAGCAAGACCTTGTTTCAAATAAAATTTTATAAGGGCTGAGAATGTAGCTCAGTGATAGAGCACTTGCCTAGCATGTGTGAGGCTCTGGGTTTGATAGAGATAGGTAGATGATAGGTAGGTAGACAGATGATAGATAGATAGATTAGGCACCTATGTGAAAAGAGCTGAAACTCATCAGCTAGATCAGAAGAACTGAGCCTGGGCAGTCAGGGTGATGGTCTGTGGTCCTTCTTACCCACTTAACAGGTTTCCTTGCAGGTGACTGTTTCCACTGGTAATGATCCCAAAAGACAAAGGCCAGGTGTTCTTTTCCAGTCTGCCTCTCTTATTGAGGTGAATAACTTGCACGGAGCTCAACTGCTAGTGAGGGAACGAGGTCTTCACCTCAGTGGATGAATAGAGTAAATGAACAGATAACTGCGGCCTTTGTTCTGAGCCATCGGACAGCACAAATAAAAGGGTAAGACAGGAGTGACCCAGCACACAGGAGGAGCCAGAGCTGCTGCATGGAACCAAGGAAAGGCCTCCAGGGAGGAGGAGAGGAAGGAGAATGCACTGATTAAATGGGAGCAGCAGGTGACAGGAGGCTGGGGCCCGGAGACCAGTTTGGACTAGCCACTTGCCCACAATCAGGGGCTAGGACACTTGTGGGGTAGAGCAAAGCTGGATTTTCAGTTTTACAGCTTCAGCACCTCCCAAAGCCCTTTCCCCATCCTTATGCAGCCCAAGATGTTCCAGTGCCTCCCACCTGAACCTCTGTACCACCTACAACCCCCCCTCCCCATCCAAGGCCCAGCTAGGCCCTTCAAGGAAAGGACCATGGTTTTGTATTTCCTTTCTTTCGGCTCTACAGTGTGCATGCAAGTCTAAAATGTTCTATGAATTTCTACTACTTGTTGTGATAAGGGAAATAAATAAGATTTTAAAATTTTTCAAAAACTAATACCTGTAGGCTGGAGTTGTAGCTCAGTGGTAGAGCACTTGCCTACCAAGTGTGAGGCACTGGGTTCAATTCTCAGCACCCCATATAAATAAATAAAAATAAAGATCATTGACAATTTTAAAAATATTTTAGGGGCTGGGACTGTAGCTCAGTGGCAGAGCACTTGCCTAGAATGTGTGAGGCACTTGGTTCTATCCTTAGCACCACATAAAAATGAAACAAATAAAATAAAGGCAAGCTGTCCATCTATAACTATAAAAAATTTTTTTAAATATTTTTAAAAGCTAATACATTCAAAGTTGTAACAAGTCTTTTAAAAGTTTCAGACGCTGGGGATGCGGCTTTGTCTTAGAGCACTTGTCTAGCATGCTGAGGACTTGGATTCAATCTTGGGGAGAAAAAGAAAAAAAAATCACTGTAACAGTTATGCCCACTCATAATTGGACACAAATAAGACTAATCCTGATCTTTCTTCTTACTGTCTTCTTCCACAAATAGTTCATTACTTTGTCTTTATAGTGACTCTAAGTGCCAGCCCCTCTCAGGCTTTTTATTCCCCACCCTCATTCACTAGATCAGCAGTTCTCAAACTTCAGTTCATATCAGAATCACCTGGAAGACTTGTTAAAGCTCAGATTTCAGGGCTTCTCCCAGAATTTCCAATGTAGTAGGTCTGGAGTGAGACCAAGAATTTGCATTTCTATCAAGTTCCCTTCTAGGTGATGCTGATTCTGATGGTCTGAGAGCCTCTAGGATAGATTCTTGCTGCAGAACATGGAGTCCACAGTCCGATGAGGCATTAGCATCTTCTGGGAGCTTGTTAATATGCAGATTTTCAAATTTGTACTTCTGTCCAGTTTGTAGACGCTGTGGTCTGGCTAAATTGCCCAGGCTTGCCTTGAACTTGCCATCCTCCTGATTCAGCTTCCCCAGTCACTAGGATTACAGGTATTATTAGGTATGTGCCATCACATTCAACTTGGGACCATGCTTTGAGAACCACCCATTGAAGTGTTAGGAGGAGGTGACTCCAACAAGGAGAACACTTACAGAGATAAAAGGAAAGGCTTAGGGACACACTCTAATGATCCCAGGCTGGCTACAAAAGTTGCTAAGCAGGCAGAAGAAGCAGAGAAGGAAAAGGAATGTATGGAATGCAATCCAAACAGAGTCTCAAGCAGGTTTGGGGGCCATCTGGTACTTGATTCCAGATCAGCAATGACCAAGAACACAAAGAGAACAAAGTAAGGTTTCTAGGCAAACTACAGAGCACAAAGTTAAATTTCCAATAAGCAACACTTTTTTTTTTCTTTTAAATAACTAAACCCAAGGGAAACCACATACATGGGAACCCGAAAGGAGCTTGGCCATGACTGTGCTGCCCAGGCCCAACTGGCATTCTGGGACTAAGAGATTGGAAGAGTTTGGGGAAGTGGGCTTGCCAGGCCTTCCTACCTCATAGGAGCAGAAACATGCCCTGGACATTCTTACCCTGCAGCACATTAATCTATGTGACACCTTGTTTACTTTTCTGAGGACACCACTTGGGACAATATATGGAAAGCCTGAGTAGTCATTTCTCTCAGGCAGCACTGCCTTCCATAACAGAGTACCTGTTCCCTGCAGGGCATCTGGAGTTTGTTCCAGGCTTCTCTGCTTCCTCAGGATTAAGTGCTGCCAGAACTGCCTTCTGAGAGTTGTTTAGGAAGTCTTCATTTCTGGATTCAGGATGCTGTTTATGGTCACAGTTTTGCCCGAAAGAACCAAATTGAGGTCAATCTCCTGTCATTGTGGTTGAACTGGCCACCAATCATTCAGGTACAGGCAAGCTACTGCACTTAGGGGACTAGCTCAGCTGCTGCCATCTTGGAGCCCCACATTGGTAGATGGAGGGTCCACATAGGAGTGGCAGCCAGAGTTCCAGTGTGTGGGAAGCTGTCGGGTGTCCTGCGTGGGAGTGGCGTCCTTGATTTCTGCTGGGGTGGGTATCCGAAAGTTCTGCGCAGGTGCTGATGATCCTTATTTATTTATCTTTTTGTGGTGCTAAGGAACAAACCCAAGGCCTCACACGTGCTAGACAAGCACTCTACCACTGAACTACAACCCCAGCCCCGATATGTTTTTATTTTGAAAGTTTAAGACTCAAAAGAAGTTTCAAAATAATATGTTCCTGTGCACTCTTCCATAGCTTCTGGAATCATATATTACATCATCTTCATATAGTGGGAAAACCCAGGAAAATGACATTAGTACAATACTATTAATTCAGATATAGATCTTATTTGGATTTCGATAGTTTTTGTTTGTTTGTTTTGTTTTGTTTTGGTTTTGGTACTAAGGATTGAACCCAGCGGCACTTTACCACTGAGCCACATCCCCATCCCTTTTTAATATTTTATTTAGAGATAGGGTCTCCCTAATTTTCTGAGGCTGGCTTTTGGTTCTCCTGCATCAGCCTTCTGAGTCTCTGGGATTACAGGTACGCCACCACACCCTGCTTGGATTTCAATAGTTTTAATGAACTTTTTTTAGTTTCAATTGTAAATAGTTCTATGAAATTTTATCACATATGTGTAGAAGTCACCATCAACTCAAAGAAAGTACCTCTTATTTTTCTTAATAGTCATACCTTTTCCCACCCATAATATTTATGATCACAGATCTGAACTTTATCAGTCATAATTTTTTTTTTAACTTAGGGAATGATTTCTACATGGATTCAGACAGAATGTAACACTTTCAAGTTGGCTTTTTACACTCGGCACAATGCACTTGAGATTCATCCAAGTTGTTGCCTGGATTGATAGCACATTTCTTTTTATTGCTTAATAGTGTTCAATTGCAATGTTCCCCATTCACTCACTGAAAACTGTTTGTACAGTTTTTTACTATGGCAAATGAAATCACTCTGATATTCATGTATAGTCTTGTGTGAACATGTTCTTATTTTTTCTAGGATAAATAACCAGCAGTGTAATTTCTGTGTGGTAAAATAAGTATATGTTTAACTAGAAACTGTCAAACTGTTATCTAGAGTGGCTGTGCCATTTAATATGATCACCAGTAATGAATGAGACATCCAGTTGCTCTGCTTCCTTTCTAGCATTTGATACTGTCTGTACTTCTGATTTTATCCATTCTAATATGTCGCATTCCAGGACTAAAACACTCAGGGTCACTCCAGGTGAACTGGGATGCATGTAATAATCACACAGAGACAGAAATACTTTTTTTTTTTTTGGGTCCTGTGATGGCTCCTCTGACCTTAGGGGTCTGTGGAAAGAGAGAGAGAGAGAGAGAGAGAGAGAGAGAGAGAGAGAGAGAGAGAGAGAGAGAGAGAGAGAGAGAGAGAATATGTGTTGAACCCTTTTTTGGGGAGAAGTCATTCAAATGAGGCAAGGGGTCAGGTTTCAGGGGGTTGAGTCTAGCTTCATCATGTCTGATGTCAGCAGATTGACTAACATCTATGAAGGCCATGCCCATCTCATGAGCTATGTGGGGATCATGGTAGAGCAAGTGAAAAGACCACAGCAAGGCTCGCCCAAACAGAGGGGCAATGCTGGTTCAGTCCACTTTGTGCCCTCAATGCTCATCATTCACACACACAGACCATGGCTGGCTTGCCAACATCTCCACATTCTCATCACTCAAGGCTAAGGGGAACTCAGTTCCTATGTGGCAGCTACCGACACTAATAGGTATGTAGCAGGGTCTCATCATGATTTTTAAATGCATTTTCCTAATGGCTAATGACAGCGAACGTCTTTTCCTGTACTTATTTGCCATTTTAAAAATCTTTGATGAAGTGACTATTTAAGTCTTTTATCTATTTTTCTAATTGAACTGTTTATTGATTTACTGTTGAGTACAGAGTTCTTTACATATTGGGGATACAATGAGTCCTTTATTGTATATGTGATTTGCAAATATTTCTCCTAGCCCATGGCTTGTTTTTAAAAGCATGGTGTAAACAGCCATGAAGGGACTGTAGAGAAAAGCCAGATTCCAGGAAAGGTGCAGAGTCAAAATGAAGTCCCCGATATAGTCAGTTTATCTGAAGACCTTTATCCTCAGAATAGGCAAACTATTAAAAAAAATTCTACACAGTCAAAGAAATAAGTAGCAAGTTGAAAAATAGATCTGAAGATGTTGACCAGGATGTAGCTCAAAGAAACAGAGAAATGAAAAATTTCTTAACTCAGATGGTTAAACTACATCTAATTAGAGTTCTAGGAGGATAATTTAATGGAACATGTAGTGATTTAAATTAAATTAGTTAAAACCAGATAAAGTTAAAAATTCAGTTCCTCAGTTACACAAGTACTTTCAGGTTCTCAGTAGCCATATATGCTGGTGGCTTCCATCCTGGAAAGTGCATATCACAGAACATTTCCTTTATGGCACAGTTCTATTGAGCAGTGTTGATCTAGACCATAAAACATGTCTGAACAAATTTCAAATAACTGGTGTCATACAGATCATATTCTCTGGTCATAAACTTTACATTAGAAAGCAATAACAGTAACTTTTTTTTGGAAAAAAAATGCCCACTTTACATCTGAAATCTTAAAAAAAAACATTTCCTATGAGTTATTACTCATAGGTCAAAGAAATCACTGGGACATTTAATACATTAATACTGATGGATAAAGAACTTATGAAATCCTACTTAGATGGAAATTTTATCCTGAAATGCCTATGCAAATAATAACTCTAAAAATTAAGAAAGCTCAGAGATAAAATGATTGGGTTATGGGAGCCTTGACCTAACCAGTGCATTAATCTACCTGAATGGATTAACTGATTGATAACCACAGACAGGTAGGGTGTGGCTGAAGGAGGTAAGTCACTGGAGGTTTGCCTTTAGGGTATATATTTTGTCCCTGATGAGCACAGCTTTCTCTTTCTCTGCTTCCTGGTGGTCATGTCCTGAGCTGCTTTCCTCCACCACACTCTTTTTCTATGATGTTCTGCCTCACCATGGGCCCAGAGCAATGGAGATAGCCTACTGTGGACTGAAACCTCTGAAACAAGTTGTTGAAGCAAGGAGCTGGTCCAAATGTTCCTCCACTCAAATAAATGGTGATACTGTATAGTAGTGAAAATCAATGAATAACAGCCACATCCTCAACACTGAAAAGATTCTCACTTTAGTTCTTTCAAAATGATGGATTTTCATGTTTAACTTTTGCTTTCATAGTTTGAACTCAAAAGTTTGTGTCTTGCTACACATCCGTATTTCAAATTGTATAAGGCGAGATGTTGACAGAAACTGGGCTCTGAGTCACTGTAAAGAAAGGGGCCTAATTCTGAGTCAAGTCTAGGGCACTAGAATGTTTTGGCATAAAGCCACAATGCCAGGCTACTCCTCAGATTTTCCAGAGACCACTCGTTCCTCCCTCCTCCCTTCACATTTTTTCCCCAGTTGGAGTTCTTCTCTCTTTATGTTCTGGATAAGAAACAGAACGTCCCCGCTGTGTTCCGTGGCCCTACAGTCCCCAAGGCCCGCCAATCTCTGATCAGAACAACCTCCTGGGACGCCCAACTCCTAATTCCTTTTCACCCGCTCAGGTTCTCAAAAACCAGGACCATGACAAGAGTGGGCTGGTTTCCACTTCAACACTCCTTGGCTCTCTGAGCCAAATTTTCAACTCTGCACAGCCAGTCGCCTCATCGGTCCGCGCAGCCTGGGACCTCAGGCCAAGAAATCCTCGAGTGACTTTATTTCGGCAAAATAAAAAAAAAAAAAAGAAAAAGAAAACCAAAAAGAGACTACAAACACTTTGCAGCCCTCCGCTTCAATTCCACCCGCGATTCCCGTCCGACCCGCAGCCCAGCGCAGTCGCGGGCCTCGGCCTGACGTCATCAAGGCGCCCGGAAGTAGCCGTCAGGCTGGAGACGTCACCCGGTTGCGCCGAGTAAGATCACTGCTTACCAGTTGATGGGAGGAGGCTAGAGGGAAGCTGCTGGGTCAGGATCATGCCTAACAGAGAGAGCTTTCCCGGGCAGCAGAGGCTGGTGGGCTTGGGGTGAAAGAAGCAGGGCAGATGCAAAATCTGGAGAGCGCGGGGGCCGGGCGGTCAGTCAGCACCCAGACTGGCAGCATGACCGGTGAGTGCCGGGGTCCCTGCTTCTGCCACCCCGCCTTTGGCTTTGCCTTGCGTCCCTGCCCGGATTGAACTCCAGTTCCCTGCCTCCGCTGCTCGCCTGCCCCGCCGCTCCCGGGTGTCTCGTCCCCTCCGGATCGGCCGCTCCGGCTTCTCAGAGCAAACAAATTCTAAGTCGCGCTCATTTCCCGCGTCCAGCCTTGTTTTCCTCGAAGGATCAAGAGCTAGGACTCCAGGGGCTGAAAAGCCCGACGCTTTTATTTTGATTCCCAAAATAGCCGCGCGTGACGCTTTGCCATTTTTAGTGCAGTGTTCTGCTCACTGCTCTTGAAGCCACCCCTCATCACTGTCCAGAGAACAGCCCGCTCCACCATCACATGCAAGGACTTGCCCCAACTTTTTTTGGATTGTTCCCATAACTACGTGTATCTGTTGTGTTACTTATTTCTGCCGGGCGAGGGAAGAAGAGAATGGGTCCAACTTTGGAAAGTGTCGTGGGAGGTCGCCTCAAGTGAGGTTGTAGCGACTCCTGCCATAAAAGTTCTCCTCTTGTCGGCTAAACCCCTGCTAAAGCTACTAAGCGAATGCTGCTGTATCCAAGTGGCTTTGAGCTTTGTTCCTATTTTCATCTTTAGTAAAATTCTGAAGTGTTTGCCCTCTCCTTTGTAGGTCAAATGCCAAGACTTTCTAAAGTCAACCTTTTCACTCTGCTCAGTCTCTGGATGGAGCTCTTCCCAGGAGTAGAAGCCCCAAAGCAAAAATCTCAGGTATAATTTGTTTCTGTAGATAGTTTTTACCGTTAGAAAAGTGACCGTCTCAAATTGGATTTTATTGCTTCAGTTGCTGTCACGCTTGAAACCAAACTCTAAGTAAGCCTTTAAAACTTCATGATAGTTTGATACTTGTAACTCATAGTGGAAGCAGTTCATCTTTCTGATCTAAAAACAAAATACTCTCAGACTGTGCCTTGTTTATCAGGTAATAATATTTATACGTTGGTTTTACCAATATTTTGTCTATAATACATAAATTATCACCCAGTCATATCCTTTTAGTGTTTTGGCTAGTTTTCTCCCACCAAACGGTAAATTGCTTAAAGATGGAGCCCATATCTAATTTTACTTGGCATTTCCTTTAGTTGTTAATCTGTTAATGCATAGTTTATTATTTCATATGAGTCTCTTTTTTGGATTTTGGGAGATGATCAAAGCAGGATAGGAATATATAGTAAGAATAATCATAAAATCCAATATATTGGAAGCTAGTACAGCCTACATCATTTCCTTGTACTTCCTTTGGGATAACAAGGTTCTAGATTCTCATCATTTGTCTCCATGCTTGGAGTGGTGTGGTGGTAAGTTCTCACTATTTGGTTTGGTAATTTTTGATGTTTAGTGTTGTCATTAATTTTTTAGAGGGCCAAAGCCAACTTATAAAAACAATTTTAGGTTAAGTTAAGCATTTTAAGAGTTTTTAGAAAGCAGTTAAAAAGGGCAGGGGGAGAAAGGGATTGCCTCTATCTTCTCACCATTCTAAAAACATCACTGTTGACATTTCTCTTTTTTTTTCAATATTATTTTAGTTGTAGATAGACACAATAACTTTATTTTATTCATTTATTTTTATGTAGTGGTGAGGATCAAACCCAGTGCTTCACATGTGCAAGGCTAGTGCTCTGCCACTGAGCCACAACCCTAACCCCACTGTTAATACTTTGATACTGTTAACATTTGGATACTTTTCTTCCAATCTTTTTTTAAGCTTAAGATTGTTTTCTACTCTTATAAAATTGTGATTATTTTCTGCATTGAGATTTTCAAATTGCCAATAATTCTGCTGAAAATTTGCTCTAGATTTTTTTTTTTACAGAAAAGCTATAAATACTTAAATTTCCACTTTACTCTTAAGAGGCCATTCAACACCACCTTTTTATTTTTTGTTTTGATTGCCTTCTTTATTGTGGCTGAAGTTGTGTGGTTAATGCTAGAGATAAAAAGAAGAAAAAAGGGGCTGGGGTTGTGGCTCAGTGGTAGAGTGTTTGCCTAACATGTGAGGCACTGGGTTTGATTCTCAGTACCACATATAAATAAATAAAATAAAGGTCCATCAAGAACTAAAAAAATGTTTAAAAAAGAAGAAAAGATATGGTCCTTATTTTCTAATGTGGAGAATAATAAGGCATTTAAATATTAAGATACAGTTATATGATGGAGCCAATTATAAATTATAAGCGAAGATGCTAACAAGGTTTAGAACCAGGCACAACATGAGAAAGTGAAGGAAGGATTCCACTATTAAGGTAGAATTTACACTGAGACATAAAGCATGAGTAGGCATTTGCTCAAATTGGAGGTTACCATGTAAATAAGCTTAGAGAAATGAATTTGTGGTCCTCAGCCTGAGAGTGAAGTTGGGTGGAGGATGAGACTATAAATAAGCTTGGGAAGGTAGGTGGGAATCATGTTGTAAAAAATCTATGTATTGGCCTATGGCTGTGTCTGGGGCTCAGTGATAGAGCACTTGCCTACCATGTGTGAGACACTATGTTCAATCCTCAGCAACACATAAAAATAAACACATAAAATAAAGGTATTATGTCCATCTACAACTAAGAATTTTTTTTAAAAGATGTAGGCATTGCAGAGGAGTTTAGATTTTATTCTATCAGTATCAGGATTGTATTTAGGAATTTTAATAGGAAGTAAGGGAATTCATCTCATGATAAAATTGTGCTTCCCCCCCCATTCTTATGGGAAATATTTTATAAATAGTAAAACAGTATTTAAAATTTTATACATTGTTATTCTCTATTTCTTAACACTATCCAGTACCCACCCTGATTTTATTAATGGTTTTGAGAAAGTTCTTCATTTCCTTCATGAATTTGGAAATTCCTTTATTTTTTCTACTTGTTTACAGCTTAATATTATTTTATAGATATAGAAGATTCCCATACTGTTTTAGATCTTTTTTGCAGATAAAATTTGTATTCAAGAGCCACAATATTAGAAGCAAATGTTTAGAGCTTTAAGACTTTAAACAGCACATTTTAGCTGAGCATAGTGGCACACACCTGAAATCCCAGCAACTCGGGAAGGTTGAGGCAGAAGAATTGCAAGTTCAAGGCCAGCCTCAGCAACTCAGGAAGGCCCCATCTCAAGATGAAAATAAAAAGGGCTGAGGATGTAGCTCAGTGATAGGATCTCTTTGGGTTCAGTCCCCTGTATTGCAAAACAAAACAAAATAAAAAAGGTACATTTTAAAAACTGGACTTGTTAGAGGTTGAATAGTAATTTTAAAGGAGCTTTTTTTTAAAAAAAATAATATCCAGATTTGATTTTATTTTAATTCTGTTTACACACACATACGCCCCAAAATATATCCTGTGCTAAAATTAAGTTCTTTTTCAACAGACAAGCACAAGTTTTATTAAATTAGTGAATAATGATATTTATATTTCTATTAGGAAGGAAGTCATTGGCCAACTAATTACCAAACTTTGTTTGCAAATAATGTACACTCTACCATTTCCTTGTTCTTTATGGAGAAAGCTGTGAAGCCTAAGAAAATAACTGAGATAAGGCTTTCAGTTAGCATTTTGGTAAAAAAAAAAATAGTAATAATTAAATTTTAGACTTAAGGAACTTCATTAGTACAGGGTTTTATATAACTTTATATCTTAACAAAGGATTGAATTTATATTTCCATGTTTCCCCTAAAAGTTATGACTTCTTCTTTCATCTGCACCATGGGAATTTTTTAAAGGAAAGAAATCAGTCTTTTAACTATTTTATTTGGAGTCTTGTTTAGAAAACCGACTTGAACAAACACCTAATCTATTTAAGGTTTTTAAATCAAAGGTCAGACATAGGAATAAGTACAAAGGGCATTGGCATCCAATAAAACAAAACTCATGCTTTAAGAATTCCAGCTGACCTAAAATAGAGTTGACTTGAACATTAGAAAGGTCATCAGTCTTACATCCTCATTCTGACCCTGCCCTGTGACTATTCACTACATTAGTGTCTTCCCAGCTGTGCCCTAGCACCTGTGTCTCCTTGACCCACAGCTGTTGAGATGGCCTCCACTTCTATTCCTCGCCTACAGGCTTAAGGACTCAGGTACTTAAACTAAGACATCCTTAGGATTATTCTAGCAGTGATAGTTTGGGTTAAATAAGCTTTTGTATGTTAGCTTGGGAACTTGACTGTCATTTTTAGCATTATTTATTTACGAAAATGTGTCTTAAATTTCAGAGAAGCAAATTTACCAAATGTTTAGAAAATCATTTTGGTTGGTTGTCAACTATTTGTTCATCTAATATCAATAAAGTAGAGGTGTATAGTAATTTCATTGGTTCTAATGTCATGACCATTGCAAAGAAGCAAGAATGACAGTGTGGAGAAGGGGTAAAATGAAAGGGAGTACATTGTGCTCCACTCTTTTTTTTTTATTGTATAAATATAAACTTAAGTCTTAATCTACATAAAAAAAATTTTAAATCATGCTTTTTTTTTTTTTTTTTGGTACTGAGATTTGAATCCAGGAGTGCTTTACCACTTAGCTACACACCCAGTCCTTTTTATTTTTTATTTTAAGACAAGGTCTCAATCAGTTGCTGAGACTGGTTTTAGTCTTGCATTCCTGCCTCAGCCTTCCAAGTTGTACATACCACCAAGCACAGCAGAAAATCATAATATTGAAACAATAGGAATATAGCTGAAGTTTATATATCATGAATGTTACCATCATATTTATACTTGTAGAATGATACCCATTTTTTTGCCTTATTTATTTATTTATACCTGGGATTGAATCCAGGGTCACTTAACCACTGAGCCATACATATCCGTTTTTTATTTTGTATTTGCTTAGGGCCTTGCTAAATTGCTGAAGGCTGACTTTGAACCTGCGATCTTCCTGTCTTAGCTTCCCAAGCAGATTATAGGCGTGCACCACCACAGCCAGCACACCTGATACTTCTTTACCAATTACTATAGTATATTTTATACATTTGAATTGCACATAGTCTTTATAGGGTTGAGTAAGAACTATTGAGAAAAAAAGATATTCTTTAAGCTAAAATAATAAGATTATTTGATTATTCTGTGTTTCACTTTTGCCATATAAAGTAAGTTACAGAAGCTCCAAGATACAATTTGACATGTGATTGTATTAGAAATACTGTTTTTGACACTTCTACCAGCCTTTTGTCTTTTTAAAAGTGTTCTTATGAGTTACCAAAGTAATATATGTTCATTATATTATAAAATGGGCAGAAGCAAAAACAGTTCCTCATAGTTCTTTTTGTTTTCTGCTTCTCAATCTTTTCTGTTTCCTTTATTCATTTGAAATCATTTAGTTCTGGATTTTTCCCTTTTCATTTAATGTAGGAAAATATGTGTAAAATTGCACTGGGGCAGTAACCATGTCTAATATTTTTAAGAGTAGCCAAGGCTTTTGTAGCCAACATGCCTGGGTCCAGATCTTGGCTCCATCTCATGCTAGTTGTGTCTTTGGATAAGCTGTTTTACTTTCCTCATCTATAAAGTGGAATGGTACTTAATACATACTATTTGGGGTTTGTATGGGAAATGGATGAGGTAGTTCATTCTCAGTAGTTCAGTGTAAAGCTTTTAGTGCTCGGTACATATTATGTTATGTACTATATGTTTTTATTATGATTTTGATAAATTGCATGTCAGTTATAAATTTTTCCAGCCTTAGTGTATTAACTTACAACCATTTCCACCCATAACTGGCGTCTGAGTTTTTCTTTGTTGTCAGATATTTACACCATTTATGGGTACTCCTTAAGAATTATTTAGCAAGATAAACATTGAGTATAAAAACTAAGAATTATGGGCTGCTATTGTGGCTCAGTGGTAGAGCACTTGCCTAGCATGTGTGAGGTACTGGGTTTGTGCTGCAGTCTGGCTGGGCACAAAATAACCAAGCCACCACACAGCCTTGTAGATTCAAACAGCAACTCTTTATTCCTGAACTCTCACCGACACTCGACACTCTACCCACACTTCCCGTGTGTTGAACACACTGCCTCCACCCGGCTCCTCCGTGCCCCAATTCTCTCAGAAGAACTCCACTGGGAACTCCAAAGGAGCAGTGCCTGAGGCAGCAGGATACGCCCTAATCCCAGCAGGATCCACCCTAATCCTGGAGCCGCCCTATTCCCTACAGGATCCACCCTAAACCCGGAGCTGCCCTAATCCCTGAGCAGGGTCACCTTTCAACCCAAAATGCCATGCGTCATTCCTACTTGGCTATGGCTCTCAGCAGGTTTGGTCCTTAGCATCACATAAAAATAAATAATATAAAGATATTGTGTCTATCTACAACTAAAAATATTTTTTAAAAAATTACCAGAAGTACAACATTAGTTACTTAGTTGGTTTTTTTGTTTGTTTTGTTTTGTTTTGTTTTGTTTAAGATTCCAGTCCAAACTAAGAAGTGATTTCGAGGGAAAGTAATTGTTTATGAGTTGTATGAGGGTAACACAATTAAAAATTATGTAGCAGAAATCAAGCACTCTAAAAATGGCTGTTATATAAAAATAATTATTTCTCTCAACTGGTTCATAATTTTTCATTTTAGTTCAAGTTATACTTATCTAAATTATTGAAGATTACCTTAAGTATAAGAATTAGAATAAATGCTATGAATTACTCTCAGATTTTGGGCTTCACCTTTCCATTGACTCTTTTTAGTCATAGTTCTTTATTTATGTCCATATCTTTATAAGAAGAAATATGTCCATTATGCTATTGGTGGAGCTGAATGTGGATGGCATGTTATCAGAACAAAGGTACCTTGTCAGGTATGAAGTATGAAAAAGCTTTCACTTTTATTCTCAAATAACTTTCTCTCTCTCTCTGGAAAGAAAAAAAAAGAAAGAATTAGAATGACTACAGCCAGCTGCAGTTGTCACACACCTGTAATCCCAGCAATTAGGAGGTTGAGGCAGAAAGATCACAAGTTCAAGGCAAGCCTCCCCAACTTTGAGACCCTGTCTCAAAATTTAAAAAAAATAAAAATAAAAAGGGCTGTGGATGTAGCTTAGTGGTAAATCAAACCTGAGTTCAATCTTCAGTACCATAAAAATAAATAAATAAGAAATAGAATGATTGCATTGTTTTCTCATTTTTTCCCTATATATTTCATATTTCTCTCTCCCAGCTCTTTCCATTGTGTCCTTTGGTCCATTATTTTTATGCTAAAAAATACTTTTTCAGAACAGAACAGAGGCAGTATAGCATTTTAGATAAGATAGTGGGTTTGGGGCTAGATTCTGGCTTACCCCTTTAACTATGTGACTGGAGTTGACTTATTTAATCTCTCAGCCACAATTTCCTCATTTGTAAAGTTGTGAGAATTAAATGAAAAAATTTAGAGACTAGTACATGGTGAATACTCAGTAGATGTTAGGTACCCTTATTATCACTTACATTTTTATCACTGCTACTATCAGCCCCAGCCCACAATTCACTTCCAGCCCCATCACTTCCTCTGCTTCCTGTTTTGCTTAAACAGAAAACTTATTCCCAGGACTTGTATTTTGGTGGTAAGGCATATTGAACCCAGCAGTGCTCTACCACTGAACTATATTCCTAGCCACCCCCACCCCCTTTTTTTTTTTTTTTGTACCTAGAGATGTTTAACTACTGAATCACATTCCTAGCCCCTTTTTTTAATTTAGAGAGAGAGTCTTGCTGAGGCTGGCTTTGAGCTCTCCATCCTCCTGCTTCAGTCTCCTCAACCACTGGGATTACAGGCATGTGCCACAACGGCTGGCCCCTAACCCTTTTTATATTTTTTTTTGGGGGGGGGATGAATTTCTGTCTTCAAAACAGTCACAGCACAGGAAATGCGTCACTGAGACTGCCCAGAAAAATCTGACCAGCTGAATCTTATTGCTTAAAATATACATATTCACAATAACTGACAAATGGTGATGTGCCTCACACAGGAATGTGTTAGCATTTGCAAATCTTCCGACTGTAGCAACAAACCCTCCACCAATCCTTTCCTTCTCATTCATCTGGAAAACCAGACTCAACCTAGTCTCTCTGACCCCCTGACTATTCCTTCAGTTCCCTGTCTCCTTCTCTGAGAAGGAAGCCTCCAGCAGACGTGGCCAACCGCAGCTTACTAGTTAAGCCCAGCTTGGCCACTGTGCTTCTTCTCAGGCCTTCAGGGTAAGATGCTTCAGTGAAGCCAACAGTCAATACTCAGACCAGCTCCCCATTGGGGAAAGAAACCTAGAGGGTTAGATTCATCCATTTGATCAGTTAAATGAAGAAAGATTCATTTTGGTAAAACTTGTTCTCCTTGGAGACACTTCAGTGAGTTGTCTGTGATTTCCAAAGGAAGATGGAAGGTAGGCATCTGAGGGCTGCTGTGCTGTGGCACCCCTCTGGCCACACGCCAGTCCTCCCTGAACTCAACAAAGGAAGGACTGTGCTGTGGCTCTGTGGAGTCTGCCAAAGCCTCCTGGCAATTCTGGGCAGGCTGATGTCTGGACCACAGCAAGGCCAAGCTTGTCACTGAAGAGCCAATCAAGCTTCTGTCTGGAATTCCACTTTTGCCTTCTGTCCCAAATGGTTGTGGACACCCTCTGGAGGCTGAGACTGAAGGCAAGGAGTATGGGAGGGAGGCAGACAGGTTCAGAGCACACTTCCATTAACAGGGACAGGACACGGCCTCTGAGTGTCCACGGAGCAATGTGCAAATTGCAGTGATGAGCAGAGTGGAACCTCTACCTTGAGCGCAGTATCTCAGGCAAACACAGGGGGGCGCCGTCGACAATGCTGCCAAATACACTCAGGTACACAGACGTATGTTCGGTAAACAGTAAATGCATAAAATAAATTACCTTGAGAGGGCCATGTTTGCTTCAGACGTGTGGTTAACGTGAGCAGGATGGCTGCCATTCAAAGAATCACGGGGTGTGGGGCTCACACACACGAGACACACACACACTACAGGTCATTCAAAGTCATCGTCTACAGACTTCACTTTGTTCGACATGAATTTTGGTTCGCTGGAATCCAAACAGACACTCATTCACCTCACAGCCTTGGATTTGTCTGTTTATATATATATATATATATTTTTTTTTTTTTTCCTTTTTTACTATAACATCAATGCTTAGCCTGAATATCATCATTCAAAAGTGGGAGAAGAACCAAACTTTTCATATGAACAGGGATGGATGGGGAATGTTAGTTTCAGCTGATTGCTTTCTTCTTTCAGAGTTTTCCTATCAAAGCTCAACTGATTGTCCAAAACCAGATGACAGTAATAAAGATCCTATGGTCCTTCTGGAGGCTGCCTCCACCTCCCACCTAGGCCACCAAAACTCCTTTCATAGGTTACAGAAAAGTGAGTCATCCGACCCCAATGGGCTAGGGACAGGGAGAGAGCATGAGAACCGCAGATAACCAAGGGATTTCTTCCAAGTGGTCAGTTTAAAACAAACAAACACACTGTAAGGGTCCGGCGGAGCGTCGGAGAAAGAGACCACATGAGAGACTGGCTCCATGCAATTGGCAAAAGGGGATTTATTGGGGATTCATTCCAGCGCGCTGGGGCTCCATGCTCACTCAAGAAGGGAGAGCAGCCCGGAGCCCCGAGCTGAGGTCAAGCAGAGCTTAAGTACACTTTCTGGAGAGGGCGGTGGGCTTTGCATACATCAGAACAAATCATCATGAGGCGGGAAAATTGAACAACAACTCTGAGACGTGATTGGCACATTCATTGGCAGGAACAGGTCGGGTGGGGGTGATTGGTCATTCCTAAGTGGGTTACACATTCAAACTGATTGGTTCGGGCCCTGTGACAACTGCACAGGGCCCTAGGCTAAATGGCCAGTAGGGCATTGTTTTAACTATCTCAGGAATCTGGGTGTAACAGAGGAATTTAATAATACCTAATCTTTTACATTCAAGCTTTCCAGCTTAGAAACTTTACCCTTTCAACATAACAACAAGAGACTTTTTCAAAGAGAAAATACTGTATGAGAACCAGACTATGGGGCTGCTTTTCCCAGGACCCACAGCTTCCTCAGACTCTCTGTTCATAAGAGTACAAGGAGCTACAAAGTCCTGCAGACCATGTGCTAGGGATGAACAAGGACACTGGTCACCTGTGGGCACAGACCAAAGGGCAGAGATGCAGGAAGCCTCACTTCTCTCCACTCCCAGATTTAGGGCCTGCTGCTCAGAGCTAACCCACTCCAAGCCCACACACAAACATCTCCCTCTGGCTCAACTGCAGCCACATTCATGGAAAACTAACCTGGGAAAGCACAAACTTCCCTTGTCCAGAAGAGAATTCTTGCAAGCCCACTGGAAAGGTTCTTGTTTCTAGCTGGCTTTTGTTGTTTTGTTTTGTTTTGTTTTAACAAAGAAAAGGCAGTCTGCCCTTCCACACCTGAGCCTTCTGGGAAGGAAGGGGCCCCTCCAGGATGCACAGTGGTACATTTTCTTGTCACCTGGAATTTGAGAGATCAGCAAGCCTCCTACCAACCTGTCCACCAGCACTCATCCTCCCACAGAATCAGCTCAACTCTGGCTGTGCAGACACTGGCAGCCACAGTTGACAATCCCTAGGCCTCTGTGGCTTCCTTCTTCAACCAGGGCTAAGAAGGGGTGCTTCTGTTGAACTGAGACACAACAAAGTTCTCTTAAACTAAAACCAGAGCATAAATCCACTACATCACCAAGAATCATTGCAGGACATAGTCCCAGTCCCCTTCTTTGGGGGCTTTAAAACACATCTCTCTGACCAAAGCCCGTAGGTGAGATATGACTTGAAAGGGGGGAAGAAGGGGATGAGGAATGAGTCATGGAACCAACTTCTCAGCCCTCCATTGCCGCAGTCTGTCTGGGCACAAAATAACCAAGCCACCACAAAAGCCTTGTAGATTCAAACAGCAACTCTTTATTCAATGCCGCAGTCTGTCTGGGCACAAAATAACCGAGCCACCACACCGCCTTGTAGATTGAAACAGCAACTCTTTATTCCTGAACTCTCACCAGCACGTTTTCGGAAAATACACTCCCTCCACTGGGCTCTGCGTACCAATACTCTCAGAACCCCACGAGAACTCAAGGAGCAGGCGCCTGAGGCAGCAGGATATGCCCTATTCCCAGCAGGATCCACCCTAAACCTGGAGCCACCCTAATCCAGCAGGATCCACCCTAAACCCGGAGCCACCTTAATCCAGCAGGATCCAATCCTAAACCTGGAGCCACCCTAATCCCTGAGCAGGGTCACCTTTCAACCAAAAATGCCATGCATCATTCTTACTTGGCTATGGCTCTCAGCACTCCACAATACTGTGTTTTTGTGAGGGAGAGGCACCCACACCCCAAACTGTACTTGGAGATGTAGGAAAAAGCAGGAGAGAAGGGAAAAAAAAGTGGCTGTACCACTTCCTCTGAAAGTCACTTAATGCTTCTCTCTTGAGTCTCCCTTACCCTGGTTGCTTTGCCAAGTTTCCGGTCACAGGCAGAGCCTACTCTAGCTGGGGGAGCTGCTGCTCTGGGAGTTTGGCGAGTCCTGCTCATTGATGATGTTGAGCAGCAGGTACGGGGGCGGCCGAGGCAGGTGGGAATGTCCAGGCTCTCCAGCCTGTTCCTCAGAGGGCTGGCAGAGCCCTTCCTCCTCATCACCAGGAGGCCTCACGTGGCAGCTGTCACAGAAGTCCAGGGGCCCATCCAGAGCATCAATGAGTGTGGTGAATTCTTTGAAGTCATCGTCATGATGGCCCCGGTTGCACACACACACCTCAATGTCTGAGTCACCTGTGAAGCGGAGATGTCTGCCAGGTGTCTCATCTTTGCTATCGGGGAGCACACTGCCATGTTCAGAGCTGGAATCTTTCAGTAGCTCCTCCTTACATTCTGAATCCTTGTCCAGGAAGGCCGCTGGGTCTAGCTCCCCGAGGCTGGCCACTGAGCCACTGGGCTCCATTCCGGGGGCTTTGGTAGCTGCTTGGTCAGCTGGCACGTCAGAGGGCTCAGGATCAGCGATGCTTGGGGGTCTTGTGCTTCCTCTGCTGGGCACAGACAAGGGGTTGCTCTGTGCCCCCTGGGAGCCCCTGGTAGGATCAGCACCCGGAGGGCTGCCACTTGCAGGGCCACGCTGAGGAGGCAGCTGCTGCTGCTGCTGTAGCTGAAAGGCATTGTACGGCGGGGGAGGAGTTGGAGGTCTGTTCACCACTTCCTCATAAGGAGGTAGTAAATAGTTTGGCAAAAACCTGAGATAAAATGGCAGCGCTGAGTAATTGTGGGCTTCCTGGTAGGCAATCAGGTTGATTTCATGTTGCCGCCGCTGGGCCTGAAGGCGGTGCTTGGCTTCGAGGAGGTGGCAGACACAGCAGCAGCTCAGGATGATGATGATGATGGTCCACACCAGCCAGAACCACCAGAGTTCATAGTAGTAGTTGCAGCACTGAGACTGTCCACAGCAGTGTCCTGTGTTGCAGATGTAGCTTTGATTGTTGGTACCCACACAGGCTTCCTTATCCTGCAGGGGTTCAGCCCTGACTGACAGTGCCTGGAGGAGCAGGAGCGCCATGCCACCCAGGAGCCTTCTCTCCATCCCCCTCCTGCTCCTGCTCCTCTGCCACAGTGCAGCCACCTCCCTCCTCCTCCCTCTCTTCTTCCCCCTTTTTATATTTTTTTTTGAGATGGGATCTCACTAAGTAGCTCACACTGGCCTTGAACTTGTGATCTTCCGATCTCAGCCTTCTGAGTAGCTGGGATTATAGGTGTGTGCCACCACACCCAGAAGGACATAGTTTTTGTTTTATAAACTTATTGGGATTGTTCCATTTCTGTCATCCAGTACTTGTTTCACAAGGCCAAGGTCAGCATTCATCAAATTCCCGTTCCTACCTCAAAAATTTCCCCCAATTTGTTAACTATCCCATTTTTCGACTCACTGAATTCTACTATATCATCTTGTCTGTGTTTATAAATCATAAGTTCTATGAGGATTGCATCTTGAGCAAGTAGGTCTATGGTTGACCTTTATCTAAAGTCTTTGGATCTTGCCTCAAAACTTTGTTTCACCTTTAATTTTCACTTTTAGAGGAGACTTAAGGACATCTCTGAATTAGGTTTTTATTAATGCTGTAATGAATTACTACAAAGTTAACTAAAACAAAAATTTATTATTGTACAGTTCCGGAGGTCAGAAGTCCAAAATGGGTCTCATTGTAAAATCAAAATGTCAGCAGGGCTGAATTCCTTCTGGAGGCTCTGGAGGAAGTCTATTTCCTTGCCTCTTGTAACTTTGGAGACTACCTGTATTCCTTGGCCCATGGCCCCTTCCATCTTCAAAATGAGCATTGGCCAGTTGACTCTCAGTTGTCTCACTTTGCCTTCCCTGCTTGCCTCATCTGCTTACTAAGACCTTTTAATAACCTTGGACCTACAGGATTATCTCCCCATCTCATGATAAATGATTGGCAGCTTTCATTACATCTGTAACCTTTATTCTCTTTTATCATAAAACATAATATAGTCACAGGCTCCAGGGAGTGGGACAAAAGATCTTCAGGAGCCATTACTCTGTCTACTATAATCCATATATAATACCTTTGCTACATATTTCCTTATCTTCTCAACTCTAATGACCTACCTCTATTCCAACTTAGTCATTCATAGCCATGGGCCACCCTTTGGACTTTTCCATTGCTCAAAAGTGCCTCAATTCTGAAATCTTAAACTATAATTTTTTTCTTTCTAGTCACAATTTCTAATATTATATAAAAATAGCCAGGGGAGATTATATAGGCCTTATTTACTATGTTAAGTGTAGTCTGGATTTGATCCTGAACAAAGTGAGAAGTCAGTGCAGAGTTTCATCAAAGAGAAAACAAATGAATGGTCTAAGGTCAAGGAAACTACCTTTTAAATATGGAAATATTGGATTAATCATATTAATTTTTCCCTCTTAATCTGATTTTAAATAGGAAAATGAAGAAGACAAATGTGGACCCTTAGGAGATGATAAAGAGATGGCCAGAGAATCTACTGACAAAAAACAGGTAAACCATTACCATTGTTACAAAAAAAAATTGTTCATAATAACAAAACAAAAGGAATAATATAAAGAAGGATAAAAGACCCTCTAACACCCAAGTTTGCCATTTCTACTTCCAAGGGGGTTTCTTAATACTCTTCTAAAAATATGTACATATACAAACCTATATGTCTGTCCTATTTTTAAAAAGTCAAATTTGTGATATGCTTCTATATCTTGCTTTTTTAAATTTTTCAAATGTAACTCTTAATACCGTCTAACATTAATTCATAGAAATATGTTGAAAAACATTCTATGGTTCTCTCAAGTACATATATATCTTGGTGGTTGTGTCAAAAATGCAAGGCATCGATTGCTCTTTATGTAGATCATTTCTTAGAGTTGTGTTTGCAGCAAGCAAAATTGAGGGTTTAGGTAATGTCCCTCTCAGGGGCAAAGAGCAGATCGGATTACTGTTGGCTGTAAAACATCAGAATCCCCAGGCTCAGTGTCCCCATCTTATAACACAAACTGGCAACTGTCTGCATCACCTCCCATGGGACTTGAGGGCAAGATACCATCACAAATAAGATGCTCATACTGCAGTATTGTGAATAGTAAAATCCTTTCTTTCTGACCCAAGAGTTTCATGTCTTCTAAGAGTATATATGAAAAAATAATAGGTTAACATATTAGTTGGTAAGCAGATTAAAATCAAAGGCTAGACTTGAAACATAAACCTTGTTCTTTCTAGTATTTCTTAGTATTTTCTTTTTACTTTATTTTTAAGTTTCCCAGAGATTCTGATTCATTGGTGTGGAATAGAGACTAAGCATGTATATGCTGAAAAGAATTACCTGGGTGATTCCGGTGTACATTCTGGAAAAGATTTCCCAATTTGTTCTTTGAGTGAGTCTCTAAAATACCCAAAAAGAATATAGAAATAATTTCTCAGAATATTTAGATGTTTGAGAAACATAAAGGAAAAAATAGTGAATCACTGTTTTAAGTAAATGTAGTAAATATATAAAACAGACTGTCCTCTTTTGCCCATGTTTTAATGTAAAACTCTGTGACTAGGATTACATAGACGACTTGCCAAGATGTTAGTGAAGTGAAGCAAAATCAAGATCCAGAACAGTGATTCACTGAAAAGATTTAGTCTTCTGGGAGTTGCAGTAAGTGGAAGTGCCCAAATGGAATGCAACTTAGGCTTTTATTTGTTTTGTTTTTGTTAAGTTTGGGATGGAAAAATCTTTGCCTCAAACTTGAATATTTTGGCCTCAACTAGAAGCAAAATGAAATATATATTCATTCCTCCTGGAGGTACAAAGAATTCTAGGTGGGGGGGGGCGGTGGTAAACTTGGCAGAAAAGATTGTTCTGATAAAAAATAACTTGATGAATATGCTTCCCTTTACTTAAGTAACAATTTTTAAAAACATCTTTGGTGGTCAGAATTTCTAGTTTTATTTCTGTCTAATTAACTACTTGACAATTTAAAGTTAACATCATTCAATTCAGTTGCAGCCACTCCCACTGATTGTGTTAATTTGGTTAAACAACATGGGCTCTGCTACCAAGAACTGGGGGGCAGTACTGGGGCACTTTACCACTGAACTGCATCCCCAGCCCTTTTAGTTTTTTGAGACAGGATCTCACTAAGTTGCTAAGGCTGGCTTTGAATTTGCAAGTCTCCTTCCTCAGCCTCCTGAGTAGCTAGAATTACAGGCATGGGACACCATGCCTGGTTAGTGCTAAGATTTTTTAATAAGGCATCATCAGTTGTTTTCTAAAGTGACCAGTTTTTTTTTTGTTTTTTTTTTTAAAGAGAGAGTGAGAGAGGGAGAGAGAGAAAGAGAGAATTTTAATATTTATTTTTTAGTTATTGGCGGACACAACATCCTCGTTTGTATGTGGTGCTGAGAATCGAACCCGGGCTGCATGCACGCCAGGCGAGCGCGCTACCGCTTGAGCCACATCCGCAGCCCCTAAAGTGACCAGTTTTTAAACAAACTTGATGGAAGTATTCAGAAGTAGACGATAACATACTTTGTATATAAGGAACATAAGATTCTAAAATAATATGGAAAGGTAAATTTGAAGCTCATTTTAAAAGCTAATACAGACAAATCTTTCATATTTTAGGTGTATTCTTAGATGTAGGTTTTATAAATGTCTTTGTAGTTTAGGAGATGGTTGGTTAGCTCAGAAAGGGAATTTCATGAAATCTCTATTCCTTTTTTCCAGGCATTTCACAAAATATCCTTCCTAATTCCGAACGTTTATACTAATAAATCAACTGACACTTGACTGTTTTATTTTATAGTACTTTGGTCTTGTCCTTAAAGTGATTTCAAATATGTTCTGATAGGGAATCAATATAGAGTAAAATCCTTTTGGAAGGAGGTGGGGAATAAGGGACACCCTATCGTCAGCCCAAGTTCCTCTCATGTCATGACTATATTTCCAAACCCAAGGATCAAGTTTACATTCCTTACTATAGAATTGTCTTTATTTTTGTTTTGCTGTGAAAACAACATAGACTACTTTGTGCCTTAGGTAGGACTGATTTTGTTTTTTACTTCTCTGTTTTATCTGATTTTTTTTTTTTTTTTGTACTGATGAGGATTGAACCCATATCCTTATACCTGCTGGGCAAATGCTCTGCAACTGAACTACATGTACCTTAGCATGCCTCACTGCCACCTTTATTCTTTTTTATTTTGAGGTGGGATCTCCCTGAGTTGCTCAGTCCAGTCTTGAACTTGAGATCTTCCTTCCTCAGTCTCCTATGTAGCTGGGGTTATAGGCACGCACCACCTTGACTAGCTGTTTTATTTAATATTTTATCTAATATTAGTATTATTACATGAGTTTCTTTTTCACTGATATTTTCATAAGTCAGGGTACTTTAGATTCTAAGTAGCAGAAAGTCTTCACTCAAAGAGTCTCATTAGAACTCTAGAACCCTAGGTAGTGTCCAGCCTGCACGGCTTAATTCAGGTCAGCCCAGTCCCCTCTGGAATACTGCCAAGGAACTCACTTTGGCTGTCAGTTCTCTTTCCTGACACCTGACAGTATGACTTTTGTTTGTGTGTTATAACTTACCTATATAATTATAGTGAGGGACCCAGATACATGAGTCTAGACTGTCGTAGTGTTGAAAAATCTTCAGCCAGTTTTTAGGATGTTGAGAATTTTCTTTTTTTTCAGTGATGACCTCTCTTTCATTCTGCTTTTTACTATCTGTGAATTCTTTTGGAAAGTTCTCTGGGCTTGATTTATCCATGTGTAAAATGAGAGGGGTTTCCAAATCTTTCCTTTTTAACAACTGGAAGCTTAATACCCAATAGTCCTAGACTGGATAGTGTAAAAACCAAGTGAAACCAACTTGGTTCCTGCCCTTTACTAGGTTAAATTGTATTCATCTTTCACTAGAATAAAATAGTGATAATTTGCAAATTTAATTGTTTGATTAGTAGAGCCTCAGTTTTAAAAATTTCTGATCTAAAGTAAACACAAAATTTCAGAAATTGTTTTGGACCTAATGCAAAATGTACTTTTGTACAAACTATGTTCAGATAAAGAACTAATCAAAATTTTCATTTTATTAATAAATCAAGTATTATGACAATCATGAGTTATAATTAATAACTTCTTGCCGCAGTCTGGCCGGGCACAAAATCACGAGCCACTCACAGCCTTGTAGATTCAAACAGCAATTCTTTATTTCAGAACTCTCACCAGCACTCTACACACACGTTCTGGGAAAATACACCCTCCACCGGGCTCTGCGTACCAAATACCCTCTGAATCCCCACAACCAAGCAGCAGGATACACCCTAAACCCGGATCCGCCCTAATCCCTGAGCAAGGTCACCTTTCAAATCAAAACTCTCAAACATTCATGCAATGTCACTGCAAATGACCTGGGTCCAAGGCAAGCCCATTTCCACAATGGAGAGTCCTCCCTCTAAGCAACATTGGGTAGCCTGACAAGGAAATTGCCATGCATCATTCCTACTTGGCTATGGCTCTCAGCAACTTCTTATTTTGTATCTCACTGTAGGTGAAGAAAACTGGTCTCGTGGTGGTGAAAAACATGAAAATTGTTGGTCTCCATTGTTCTAGTGAAGATCTACATGCTGGGCAAATTGCTCTTATTAAACATGGGTCAAGGCTGAAAAACTGTGATCTTTATTTTTCCAGAAAACCATGTTCTGCTTGTTTGAAAATGATTGTAAATGGTAAGTGCAGATAAGGCTTTGTTGGGGATTAGGAATAGATCTGAGAGCAAACAAGGGAACAAATTGCCTAAATCTCACAGAGATCATTTGGAAATACTGATGTATGTCTGAAGACAGTTTGAGACACTGTGCAAAGAGTCAGAAAACAAAGATGCTGTCCTCAACTCTGTCCACTAGTCAGCCTAATGACCCTCAGTGAATTAGTAGACTAGTGCTACTATCTCTAAGAAACCCTAAGATCTCAGTGGTTTAATATATTAGACATCACTCCTGTCATAGCCTGCCAAGGTCTCGGCTTGGCACCAGAATCACGAGCCACCACACACCTTTGCAGGTTCAAACAGCAATTCTTTATTCCCGCTCTCACACCGCCTCCACACAGGTCCAGGGGCAATCCCGTTCTGCCGTCTCCCACACAAACCACCTACCCACGAGGCTCTCTCCAAATCCCATTTTAATCTCACGAGAACTCAACGGGAACAAGCAGCAGGAACACCCTAATCCCAGCAATAATCTTCAACTTCCAACTTCCCTAAAACCCATTATCTTAAACTGGCAACGCCTTAAACTCAAGGAGCCGGTTACTTCCTCAAACCTGATCAGCTCTAAACCCGGATCTGCCTTGGTCCTTGAGCAAGGTCACCTTATTAAAGTATGCATGCAATGTCCCATCGAATGTCCTCTAAGCAGCATGGGGTACACTTGGCAAGGAAATTTCGATGCGTCATTCCTACTTGGTAATGGCCCTCAGCATCTCCCCCCTTCTGATTAATTAAACAACAAGCAATGTGGCTTAGGACCATGCCTGGTAGGTTGTCCAATTCAACATGTGGTTCTTACCCATCATGGGAGAACTGACCTTTACACGTCAGTTTCCTGTCTTAGGTTGAATCCACTGCAATCAGATCAACCCGTCGCTGACTACCGGTCCAGCATTCAGCCATGCTTGTGGATAGGCCTAAGCACCAGTGGGGGGGTGAGGTTCTTGCCTCACCTCTGTTGGCCCCCAAATTTAACCTTGGTGCCCAGGTGTTGCTGAGCAACAGGCAGCTTTTCTCTGTGTAGTTGATTCACAGGTCTAGGCATCTTCCATCTTACTACTGTTGTCATACCTGGGGCTTTGAGTCCTCTGAAGCCAGAAGAGGAAGGAAAGAGTGGAGAAGGCATAATTGCTTTTAAAAGCACAGGCCTCAGGAATGTCTGGGGGTACAACTTAGTTGTGTAATGTTTGCACAGTATGCACAAGACTCAGTTCAATCCCCAGCGCCACCAAAATGAAAAAAAAAAAAAGTTTTAAAAACAAATAACTAATATGGCTCCTAATCCTTTCCCTCAGGGTGTTACTTGGAGACCAAAATAACAATTTAGTGAATACATCATGTAGTGTCCAATGATTGATATATGCTGTAAGTGATAAAATGATCTCAGAGGTGAAAATGATCCCTGTAGGTTGTCATGTTATGAAAGTTTGGGGCTTAAACTGGATCCTGATAGGTCACTCATACAGGAAGGGGAACTCATGGGTGGTCAGGAACAGCAGTCTTTGTAGCATCACTCAGTTGTAAGAAGAAAAGTCCAGTATTTGAAATGAAAGATTATTCCTAAGAAAATAGTGACAGATGGCTTATAATGGTAAATTGGGACTTTAGTGGAGAACCTTGAAAAATTACATAGCCTCTGAGCTTTATCTTATGGGACAGAATTCCAGGACCTGTTTTTTAACTGTTTTTATGTACATCCAAGTCTTATAAATACTGATCAGATCTATGTTGAGGTTGGTGCCTTGAACGACACAAGGAAAAACTTCCAGGAGAAAGGTCATGTGGTTAGGAGCTTCCTGGCCTGCAACAAGTATTGCAAGCCTTCAGGTATGTTAAGAGTGACTCTGTAGTCTCTCCACTGTAGTTCCTAATAGAGAAGATAGGTGTCACAGTAGTCATGGCTTTTTTTCCTCCTTTGCCCAGTTAACCAGGCAAATTGGACATTCATTTAATCATTTATGTTCAGTTGACTTCCCATTATAGATGATATGCAGCTGTTAAAGGTTTTTGAGCAAGATGAAACATGATTAAATTTTTGTTGTTTTTACAGAATTGGATCAGGGAGAAGTTAGCTTGCTTAGCCGACTGATTAGTTCAGATGGTGACATTGATATAGAAAGGAAAGAATATGAAAGAACCAAAATATGTTGACTGATGTGTTCTAGAGTCAAGGGAGAAGAATGAATAAAAGAACTGCCTGTGCTCAAAGCACCCCTGATCACCTCAGAGCTAAGGCTTAGAATTGCAGGGGAGTGCGAGTCACTCACTACAGCTTCAGTCTGCCAAGAGAGAGAATAAAGTGTGGAAAAAGACCTAGGATGCATTTATGCTGGTGATAGACCTATAAGTAAATAAAATTGCTCTGTTGGTTTAAGTTTACATATTAGTTATCTTGGGAAGGTGGCATGGTTGAACTTATGCTGTAGCTGAACTCCTTTAGTTCCTATCACTGTTACTTCCGGTTAAACCAAAGCAGTCATTTCCTAGCATGGTGATTCTCCTGATGGTCTACAAGATCAACATGTTTTCACAGTAATGCTACATTCACACTAAAGTGACCAAAACAGTGGTGAGTAAAACCACTGTTGCTATAGACGAAGCAAACTGCCCTAGCAGTCCTTATGCTCTTCACTGCACAAAGAAATAGTTTCACACAAGAAGGGCTTTTATGAAACAGTAAGAGTCATTAATTTCATTAAATTCTAATCCTGAATACACATCTTTTTAATATTCTGTGTAAGGAAAAAGGACTTTGTTATAAAATACTTTTATTACAAACCTAATGTGAAGGTTGCCTTAAGGAAAACCACTTATGTGACTGTTTTGAGTTGCAAACTAAAATGATTCACTTTTTTCATGAAACACCATAATTTGACAGACTATGGTTATTAGCTATTTTGCCTCAAAAATGAAGTGAACCTGTCACTTTCAGGAAACAATTGACATTATTTGCTGCTAATCATAAAATTTGAGCATTCAAAGTGAAAATTAGAATTTTGGAAAACCATATCCACCATTTTGAGCTTGACAACTTCCTGATATTTATACTCTTATGATGAGATTGGTGGTGATATAATGGACTTTTTTTGAGTATTGTAAAATCAATATCACATTTTCCAAATGACCAGTGCACAAAACTACAGAATCATGCATGAGTAAAACAGCCATTCTAAGTACAAGACAGATCAGGGTATAGATACAAAAAGTTTGTTGATATGGTTTCAGATTTCACATTCTAATCTTTTTTTTTTTTTTTGGTGGTGGTGATGGTGCAGGCATCAGGGATTGAACCCAGGGCCACCTAACCACTGAGCCACATCCCTACTCTTTATATATTTTTTAATTTTGAGACAGGGTCACACTAAGTTGCATAGAACCTCACAAAGTTACTGAGGCTAGCTTTGAACTCACAATCCTCCTGCCTCAGCCTCTTAAGCCATTACCTGGGATTATAGGCATGGGTCACAGTGCCTGGTTTGTAACTAGTCTTTAAGAAACTATTTCTTGTCAGATATTTACAATAGTGTCAAAAAAGAATGTTTACAATTATCTAACATGGCTGTTCAAATACTACTTTTTCAACTGCATGTCTGTATGAGGCAGAATAATTTTAATATACTTCAGTGTAAACAACCTGTTGGCAACAGATTGAAAGCAGAAGTGAATTTGAGAATCCAGCTGTCTTTCTATTAAGCCAAATACTAAATACATTTGTAAAAATTCAATGCCGGGCTGGGAATGTGGCTCAAGCGGTAGCGTGCTCACCTGACATGCATGTGGCCCAGGTTTGATCCTCAGCACCATATACAAACAAAGATGTTGTGTCTGCCGAAAACTAAAGAAAATAAATATTAAAAATTCTCTCTCTCTCTCTTAAAAAAAAAATTCAATGCCATTTTTCTCACTAACTTTGGTTAACTTGGAAAATAGTTTCTTATCATAAAACTGTTATGTATATTAATGACTCTTTTTGTTATTTTAAATGAATTAATAAGTATTTTTTAATTTTTAATAAAATAAATATCAAAAGATGCTATCCATACAAACAAAAACTTTTTGGGGTTCTCAATAAAGGGATCCTAAGATAAAAAATTTGAGAACCTCTGCTATAGCACTTACCAGTAGTATTTGAACATTTTAAAGGTGATTCATCTTCCCTTCTTGGATTGGGATTACTAGGAGCAACTAAGATTCATAGAGGAACGTTTTACCATCGCTGCTAGTCAGGAAATGGATTATGAGAACTTGAACAGGGATGAAATGCAGCAAGGGGAAAGACTGTATCTGAGCTGTGAGGCCTTTGAAATTGCTTTGCAGCTCAAACCACAGTGAGTTAGGAATAGCAGAGAATAGGCAGAAATACACATCAGTTTACTTTTTAGCTCATCTATTACGTTGAAAGATGGGACACCAGAGGGCTATCTGTCTATTCACTTCTGGGCACAATCATAAAAAAAAGTCTCTCCAAGCTGAAATTACATGAGACTACCAGCAAGAAAAAAGTCTTTGTTGTAAACTATTTGTTAATTGACAAATATTTGGGTATTTGTGTATAAGGTACCTTCATTGTTCAAGTTCAGATACAAATTAAAATATTTTTTCATATGTTTGTTATCTAGTTATATTTTTCTCTTTTGTAAATTTTTCATATCTTTTGTCTCTCTCGAGATCTCATTCTTTTTGTCAATTCATATGTACTCTCAATGATTTAAAGTCTTTTCTGTGTATTAAAGATTACCAATCTTTCCTCTGCCTCATTGATTGAAAAATGTTCCTTTATTTTCTTGTTTTGTCTTCAGTGTTGTGGCTTAAATGAATTAATATTGCTGACACACCACTACTCTAGCATCACATAAGTAATTTTCATGTTCTGAATTCTATGTGGACACTTTTTTATAACTATGAGGAATATATGATTTGTTTAACCATTCCCTATGTTGGTTGTCTATTATTTTTAATGTTTTAAAGAATGCTGCATTAACTGTGTATACATGAATTTTTCTTTCCAGAAGAATTCTGAGTCCAAGACAGAATCATTTGTAATGCATTGATGAATTGTTGATTTCTAAATACAAAACTTTAGACATGACCAAATGCTATTTGTAACATTTCTAAAAGCAGCCATGGCACTGTGGAAGGTGCTGGTATACAGTCCCAGTGCTGGGCTTTGGGACCATACTCAGCAAAACCAGTGAATCCACAAATCCTTCCCCTGGGCTCTGTTTGGGGTCAATTAGCTTTGTCTCAAAAAGGCAAAAGTGTAAATATTTTAAGTTTATAGGCAATGACATATCTGTCACAGCTACTCAACTCTGCCATGCAAAGGCAGCTAAAGATTGTATAAATGAATCAATGTGTCTAATTTTGTGTTATGATATAGTCTTGTGTTTTTTCAAATTAGTTAACCTGTGAGCTGTACAAAAATTCGCAATGGACTAGATTTGGCCTATGGATAATTATTTGCCAAACCTCAGATGGATTAATAGGTGACTTCATGATAGACATTTATTGTATTGGGCCCTCTTGTTCTACTGCATTGCTAGGATGGGTTTATCAAGAAAATGTATATTCAGCATGTATCAGATAATTATCTTTCATATTTTGTATTTCAGCTGGAGTTAATCGAATTTCATATTGGCCTGCTGATCCAGAAATAAGTTTGCTTACTGAGGCTTCTAGTTCTGAAGATGCAAAGTTAGATGCCAAAGCTGTGGAAAGACTGAAGTCAAACAGTCGGGCCCATGTGTGTGTCTTACTTCAACCTTTGGTGTGTTATATGGTGCAGTTTGTAGAGGAGACTTCCTACAAATGTGACTTTATTCAAAAAATTACAAAGACAGTACCAGATGCTAACATTGACTTTTATTCTGAATGTAAACAAGAACGAATAAAAGAATATGAAATGATATTTTTGATTTCAAATGAAGAAATGCATAAGCAAATCCTGATGACTATAGGTCTGGAGAACCTGTGTGAAAATCCCTACTTTAGCAATCTGAGGCAAAACATGAAAGACCTTATCCTAATCTTGGCCACAGTAGCTTCCAGTGTGCCCAGCTTTAAACACTTTGGATTTTATTGTAGTAATCCAGAACAGATTAATGAAATTCACAATCAAAGTTTGCCACAAGAAATTGCAAGGCACTGCATGGTTCAGGCCAGGTTATTGGCATATCGGACTGGTGAGTTAAATGCTTAGTTCATAAATTGGGGCAAATTGGTTTGGTTGTATTTGTCTCAGAATTAAAGTGGTATGCATCTTATCTATGGCAGAGTTCATTTGCTCCTAGATATTAAAGTTTGGCTGTTCATGCTGAAGTTTGTGAGACTCTTGTGTAGGCAACTCTTCCTATGAGCAGTTTGGGACATCCTTGTGGCCCTTTATTCAGCACTACATTTATAATTCAGGACCAAATTATCTAATTCGTCTTTCTCCTTGCATTTATGATTTCTGTTTGTCAAGCCTTCCACTAAAAATGGGACAAAGAGAAAACTAAAATCACTCTTGTTAACTCTTCAATATTGTTTGTATTGAGTATTTGATGAAAACTTGGAAATCTGTAAAATTAAAAATATGAATTCAAAATAACTAATACAATGAAAGTAAAGGAATGTTGGTTATTGCAGATTTTCTCAGTTGCCGGTATGTCTTTAATCAGAAAACTGAGAAATTAAACATTTTTACTTTATTATGTTGTGTGTGTGGAGAAGGAAAATATTACTTGAGAATATTCTTTATTGTGATAAAATGTATCTGTATTTCCGATTATGGAGCAGTATTTTCAAGAATTACTAGATGTAGTATTTTTTGAAAGAGAATCATGACCACTTTAAAAAATGCAACTTGAAAATAAGTGGGAAAAATGCAGGCAGGGAGAACAGTAGAGTAAGATTAGTTTGTGGAGTGGACTATAATAGGAATTTTAAATTATCCCAGAAAGGAGAAAAGAAGGAAAATCAGAAAAGGTCCATGCCAATGCTATTGGTCAGATTGAAATAAATTCAGTAGAATGGAGGAACTCAACTGACAGCATGTTTTGCAGAATCACCACAGAAACTTTAATAAAAAGTACAGATGCTCAAACTCCTCCCCAGACCCTGTTCAACAATTGCTCTAACCAAGTGTGACTTAGATCTATTTTTAAAAACTTCTTCAAGGAGCCAGGGATGGTGGCACACTCCTGTAATCCCAACTACTTGGGAGGCTGAGGCAGGAGGATCATAAGTTCAAGGCTAGTCTGGGCAACTTGGCAAGATGCTGTCTCAAAGTTTTAAAAAAGAATAAAAAGTGCTGTGTGTGTAGCTTAAGAGTAAAGTGCCTCTGGGTTCAATAGACCAGTCCAAAAAAAAGACATGATGAAAATGAATTCCAAAACCTCTGAAGTTCTAAAACAAATTGCAAATAGGGGTTTAATAATTTCTTTTTAAATGATTAATAATGAGGATCCACAGAGGTGTTGTTAAATGAATGCTTCTTGGATATTAGAGTAGCAAAAAGTGACAAAATGTGTTCAGACTCATGGGGGGAAAGAGTAAAAGGCATCTCATGTTATCTACCTGGTTTAAGTGTTGAGTTGTGATCTCCTTTTGTGTCCTAGAAAAAGTGTTTTCCAAAACCATTTTTATATGGATGAAAACTTATCCTATTGGAAAACACACGTAGTAAAAAATATTCTCTTGATGTAATTGATCTTTACAAGGCAGCAGAGCTGCATGCTGATGAAAAAAATCACATCTCTCCCTCTCCTAACAAGGTTTAGTCTATCCCCAGACTGAACAGAAAATGTGGATCCTGAGATTAAAAAAACATAACAAGAAAAAAAAATGTTGATAGGAAAAGTAGACTCTTAAAATGAAGAATTTCTGTTTTCATTTTTTACTTCTGATTTATGTACATATTAATAGAACTTACCAGTCAAGATTTTGTTTTTGCTCGCAAATATAATCTTATGTTTATAATATTGTCCACTTGCCTCAGAAATGAGCATAAAGCCATTGATTTATATCTTTTTTCCTCATGTTAAGGTCTAGGTCACGTAAAGGTCTAGGAAGAAACAAAATTTTGTTTATGCCCTAATCTCCTTTTCCTCCACACTGTAGAAGCCAGTCACCAGACATCCTCTAGACCTCAGTATCCCATTCATCTTCAGGGCACAGCACACATCTATGTCTTTCCTTAGTAAGCCTTCTGCCCAGTCAGCTGTGAGTTGCTGGAGGAACATTCACCATACTTGGAACACAGGCACTCAAAAAATGGAAGCCTTTGTTGTGGAATTCTTAATAGCAAAGAGGGAGGTGGAGGAAAGGCAAATAGATTGGGTCACAAGGGCCGAACTTCATTCACTGAATTTCTCTGCCCATTTTCTTACTTACAGAAGGGAATCAACTTTTATCTTTAGATGAAAATGAGATGGTGAATAAAAAGTGCTTAACATAAATTACTTAAATCTATTGTAGTATGATTTTGAAAGCCTGAGTACTTGAACTAGAGATGGGAAATTTTATTGGCATATCATAACTTTTAAAAAATTAGTTATAAGGCATCCTAGTTTTTTAATATAAAGTGGCACAAATTTTCTTTGTGCTTTTACTGAAAAAAGTAGGTATTAAGATATATATTTTAATTGGAAGGATTTTAACTTGTAAGAAATTGTAAGGGGAAGCCATAGTTTCACTCATCAGTCTGATAATGAACTTAGGTAAGTTTACAGATAATTCTTATTTTTTCTATGTAAGTATATCATCCAAACTACATTAGTCCTCTATGATTTTGACAAATACTATGGTTTTCATAATTAGTGTATATTTGTCTTAGGAATTTGAAACTCACCCTATGTGGAAGGAAACTAGATCCTAATATGTGTAGTTTCTTTCTTTTTTTAAAATATTTTTTTTAGTTGTAGTTGGACACAATACCTTTATTTTACTTACTTATTTTTATGTGGTGCTGAAGATCGAACCCAGTACCTCACACATGCTAGGCAAGGGCTCTACCGAGGAGCCACAACCCCAGCCCCCTAATATGTGCAATTTCTATTTTGGTTTTTTATTTTTTGTTTCACATTAATGGTTTTAAGAAGGACCACTTATTGCGAAAGTTTTTGTTCTGCAAGAGAATTAAAATTTTATGTTTATAACTTCTGCCACTTGATTTAGAAATGACCATAATATCACTAACATAGTATTCTTTTCCCTCTTAAACTATGCAGGTCAAGAAAATGACAATATTTTGTTTAAATCAAAATTTTCTTCATGGATCTTTCACCAGTATGTAGACATGCAGATATAAAAGTTCATAAAGATTTTATTTTTTATTAGAAGTTTGAACTTTTTGCACAGCAAGAACACTTCCATAAAATATATTTTCCATGATTAGAACATTAAAAAGACTAGAAGACACATTTGATTGTTGTGAGTAGATATTGTACTCACAATTATCAAAAACTACTTTTTTACTCAGTTACATCATCTATTAGAAGTAGTCATTTAGGAACTGAACAGACTGTTCTCAAAATAAGTACAAATGGCCAATAATTATATGAAAAAATTTTAGCATCTTTAGGGAAGTACAAATCCATCAGGGAAATGCAAATCAAAACTACATTGATGGTCTGAGGCTGTAGCTCAGTGGAAGAGCACTTGCGTAGTATGTGTGATGTACTGGGTTTGATCCTCAATACCACATAAAAATAAATAAATAAAATGAAGGTATCGTGTACATTTACAACTAAAAATATGTTAAAAAAATAAAACTACATTGAAATTCTATTTCATATCAGCACAGTATTGCACACCTGTAATCCCAGTGGCTCAGGGAGCTGAAGCAGAAGGATCACAAGTTCAATGCCAGCCTCAGCAATTTAGCAAGGCTCTAAGCAACTTAGCAAGACCTCATCTCAAAATGAGAAGTAAAAAGGACTGAGAGTGTAGCTTAGTAGTTAGTTTTGATACTGATTCAATACCCAGTATTCAAAAAAGAAATTCTCTTACTCTAGTTAGAATGGCAATCATCAAGAATACAAATAATAATAAATGGTAGTGAGGATATGGGAACTAGGAACAACTGTACGCTGTTGGTGGGAATTAAATTAGCATGGTCACTATAGAAATAAGGATGTAGATTTCTCAAAAAACTAAAATTAGAATTACCATATGATCCAATCATACCAAAATTCCTTAGTATATTCCAAAAGAATTAAAGTCAGCATATCATGGAGATACCTGTATACCTGTTTTTATCATGCACAATTCTGAATACCCAAGCTACAGATCTGCTTGGGTGCCTGTCAACATATGAATGGATAAAGAAAATGTGGTGTATATACACACATACACACACACACACACACACACACACACACACATATACAAATACATACAAAGGAGTAGTATTCAGCCATGAATTCATGTCATTCACAGGAAAATTGATGGGACTAGAGATCATCATGTTAAGCAAGAAAGACAAGTATAGCATGTTTTCTCTCATGTGGAATCTAGAAAAGAAAGCAACAAAAAGACAGCAATGTAGAAAGGAGAGACTTAGTTGAAGAGTGGGAGAGGGCGAGGTAAAGGCGGGTAACAGTAGAAATGAGCAAAATATGTTATATATAAATACAAATATGAAACCCAAGATTCTGTGCAATTAATATACACTAATAAAGAGAAGTAGTCATTTGGAAACTGGCCTGTTAGTGGAGAATCAATGAAGTTGTGCTTAGTTCTGGTTGTAGCTTTGAAGTGATCTGACTGGCCACTGCCATATTAGTGGTCTCCACATGTATATCATGTGTGACTCAGTGAGTAATAACCCAATCTATTTCTTTGCTACCTAGCTCCCATATTTCATACTTTGAAGTCTTTACTTTAATACTTCTCTGTAATTAGTAAAGATGTCAAGAATTGTTAGGATGATTATGAAGAATGTTTCAAAATATGTTTTTATTATTTTTGGAAAAGTGTATTTCTGAAATTAACAGTCATTGATTTTTACTGAGTTCAATGTCATATCTTTCAGAGGATCATAAAACAGGAGTTGGAGCAGTCATTTGGGCAGAAGGAAAATCTGTAAGTATGGAAATAAATCTTTAAATATTTAACCTGGATTTTGTTTAAACATAGTTCAGTCTTTAGTGCATTGCATTTTTGGTTTTGTTTTTGCTTTTGCTTTCTGAGACAGACTCTCACCATGTTTTCCTGATTGGCCTTGAATTCCTGAGCTCAAGCTTAGCCTTACCCTCCTGAGTATCTGGCACGACAGGCATGCATCACCGTGTCTGGCAGTGCACTACATTTTATTGACCTGTTGAGCTTAATATTTTTCTATTGGTGGATTGTGAAATTCTGTAAACATTTGCTCATTCCCTAAATAATTTTTCTAGACTCATTAATTTAACATTTATTAAACACTTTCTATAAGTTAAGCACTGTGTCACAGTGTACATCAGGGATTTAAAGATCACATTTTCTGCCTTTCTTGACCTCATAGCTAATGATGGAGACAGAGAGGTAAAAAAAGAGACTGGCATATATGTGTAATTATAATCAGTACTGTGAGAACATGGAGAAGGACCTTGACTATGCTTGGGGAAACGAGGGGAAATGAGAGAGATTCTTGGAGGTGGTAGCATGCTATTAGTCTTGAATGAGCAGGAGTTCATCAAACAGAAAAAGTTAGAAGGACCAGGAAGATAACATGCAAAGGTAGAGGGCTAGAAAGAGAAGATAGGAAAATGCAAGTGACCTGGGATCCAAAGTCCTTTCTAGAGTGGGCAGAAAATTGGACTGAACTATAAAGAATGTTGTAGACCATGTGAATATCTATAAATATTTATAAATAAATATTTATTCATTTTGAGTAGTACCGAGATTGAACTCAGTCGGCCATTGAGCCACATCCCCAGCCCTATTTTTTATTTAGAGACAGGGTCTCACTAAGTTACTTAGCACCTCCCTTTTGCTGAGGCTGGCTTTGAATACTGGATTCTTCTGCCTCAACCTCCTGAGCTGCTGGGATTACAGGTGTGCACCACCGTGCCTGGTGTCTGTGAACTTTAGAACTTTAGTGCATCCCCTAGAACAATACTTATCAGTAGAAATGAAATGTAAGCCACATATGTATCTTGAAATTTTCTAGGGAGTGGTGAATTTTAAAAATAGGTGAATTAAGGTAAACAGGCAAAGAAAAGAAATAGATGTAAGGTGAAGAATATATTTTATTGGAAACAATCTAAATGTCCATCTACTGATGACTGGATAAAGAAAATGTAGTATATACACACAATGTAATACTATTCATCCATAGAATGAAATTCTCATTTTCAGCAACATGGATGGAACTGGAGATTATTATGTTAAGTGAAATAAACCAGGCACAGAAAGATAAGTACTGCATGAATTCACTTATATGTGGAATGTTGATCTCATAGAAGTTTAGAGTATAATGGTGGTTATTAGAGACTGGGAGGGGAAAGATGGTGGAAGCAATGGGGAAAGGTTGCTCAATGGGTAATAAGTTACAGTTAGATGGGAGCAGGAAGTTTTGGTGTGCTGATGCACAGCAGGAGGGTGACTTTAGGTAGCAATAATATACTGTGTGTCGGGCTGGGGATGTGGCTCAAGCGGTAGTGCGCTCGCCTGGCATGCGTGCAGCCCGGGTTCAATCCTCAGCACCACATACCAACAAAGATGTTGTGTCCACCGAGAACTAAAAAATAAATATTAAAAATTCTCTCTCTCTCTCCTCTCTCACTCTCTCTTTTTAAAAAAATAATAATATACTGAGTGTTTCAAAAAGCTAGAAGAAAGGAGTTTGAATGTTTTGTTTTGTTTTGTTTTTTTGTACTGGAGATTGAAACCATGGGTGCTTGACCACTGAGCCACATCCCCACCCTTTTCATTTTTAATTTTGAAGCAGAGTCTCACTAAGTTCCTTAGGGCCTTGCTAAATTGCTGAGGCTGGCTTTGAACTCACAATCCTTCTGCCTCAGCCTCCCTAGCCACTGGGATTATAGGCATGTGCCACCATGCCCTGAAGGGAGTTTGAATATTTTCATCATAAAAAATGTTAGACATTTAATACATATCTGTAATCCTAGCAGCTCAGAGGCTGAGGCAGGAGGATCATGAGGTCAAAGCCAGCCTTAGCAAAAGTGAGCTGCTAAGCAACTCAGTGAGACCCTGTCTCTAAATAAAATACAAAATAGGGCTGGGGATGTGGTTCAGTGGCTGAGAGCCCCTGAGTTCAATCCCTGGTACTCAAAAAAAAAAAAAAAAAGTTAGATATTTAAAGTGATAGATATGTTTAATCTGATTTAAATATTACATAATATATACATGTATCAAAAATCACAATACCCCAGAAATGTTTATAAATTTGACTTTTATGTCAGTTTAAAATATTAAAAGACAAAATAAGGGGCTGTGGCTGGCTCACCGGTAGAGTGCTCGCCTAGCAATTACAAGGCCCTGGGTTCGATCCTCTCAGCACCACATAAAAATAAATAAATGAAATAAAGGTATTGTGTCCAACTACAACTAAAAAATAAATATTGAAAAAAATAAAATAAAAATAAATAATATATTTAATTTAATATGTCCAAAGACATTATTTTAACATATAATCAATATAAAAATTACTAATAAGCCAGGTGGTTCACACCTTTAATCCCAGTGTCTCTGGAGGCTGAAACAGGAGGATCAATAGTTCAAAGCCAGCCCCAACAACAGCAAGGTGATAAGCAACTCAGTGAGACCCTGTCTGTAAATAAAATATAAAATAGGCCTGGGGATGTGGCTCAGTGGTAGAGTGCCCCTGAGTTCAATCCCTAATACCTTAAAAAAAAATTACTAATAAAATCTGCATTTTCTTTCATTATTACATCTTAGAAATCTCTGTATTTTACACTTATAACACCTTTCAGTTTAGACTAACCACATGTAGTCAATGGCTACTATATTGGAACTTATAGTCCAATAATCTTTTAAGTGAGAAAATGATATGATCATATTTGCATTATAAAAGAATGAAGTAGAGTGAGACGGGAAATAGGGAGATAGATTAATATAAAAGAGATAATGAGGACTTGATATTATGGGGGGGTGGGTTAGGAGGGCCATGAAATTAGATTTATTTAGGAACTATATACAGCTGATTGAAATATTAGCCTGTTTTGCTTCAATGGACTTTACAAGCAATTTGACTATTTGCTCCAGTGTTTTCTAAGCCCTTCAAGGTCAACCTAGCCAACAAATCCAGTATCTTCCCTGCTAACCTGATCCTTCACCAATGGTTACCATTTCACTCCCTGGTCCTTCACACATATAAGTTAGTGCTATGGAGTCCATCTTCGAAGTACCTCTTAACTCTACTTATCTCAGCCAGAAATCCCAATAGCATTTTGTACAATTTGTAGGTAACATTCATCACACTTACAGTTGTGTCCCATCTTGTTTATCCTTTCCAGATTGTAAGATTCATGAGGGCAGGGACCTGTCTGCTTTACAGCTTTATCAGCAGCACCTCATACAGGTCCAGCCTATGGTTGAAACTCTCATTGTGTTATGTGAATGCTTTAGCAGCCTTTTAACTTAAACATCTGGTTCTCAACTGCTTTGTGGAGAATTTAAGTCCAGTTGTCTCTAGTGTAAGCAGGCTGCTTGGTGAAGTATAAAGACATGGGCTTGGAGTCAAGCAACCTGGGTTCAACTTCTGGTTGTTTTTATTAGCTCTGTAACCTCACATTAGTTATTTAATCTCATGGCCTCAGTTTCCTTATCTATAAAATTGGAATAATAACAATATTACTTTCTAGGTTTTTTCAAGGATTGAGCCGATGAAATGATTTATATAAAACCAGTTTGACATTTGGTAAATGTTCAATATGAATTTATTAATGAGATAATATTTAATGTTCAAGCTTTTGTTAGCTGATTTTTTATCTTCTTGTTGGCTGATTATAACAGTGATTTTTATTAAGCTTTCTAGAGAATGAGATTGTTGATATGATCACTTGAGTAGTTATAATAGATTGAAATTTAATAAGATTTATAGCATATTCCAAACTGTTATAAACACTTACCATTGATAAAATATCATCCTAATAATTGGTAAAACATTCATATTAACAACTAATATGCCTTTGGTCACGAATAAGAAAGAAGCCAGGCAAAGTGGTGCAACTTCTTTATAATCCCAGCAGCTCAGGAGGCTAAGGCAGGAGGATCATGAGTTCAAAGCCAGACTCAGCAAAAGCAAGGTGCTAAGCAACTCAGTGAGACCTGTCTCTAAATAAAATACAAAATAGGCCTGGAGATGTGGCTCATTGGCTGAGTGTCCCTGAGTTCAATCCCAGGTAACAAAAAAGAAAGGAATAAGAAAGAGCTATTGGAGTAAGTGTTCAAGATTAAAGGAAGTACATTTTTTATTTTCTAACTAAATCACAATAGCACATTTTCAGCAACAGAAATATTCTGTTCAGAGTGTATGTGTTTGTGTGTGTGTTGTGTGTGTGTGTGTGTGTGTGTGTGTGTGTTTTTACTGTGGATTGAACCCAAAGGTGCTTTACAACTGAACTGCATTGCCCATCCCTTTTTTATTTTATTTTGATACAGAGTCTTGCTGAGTAACCCAAACTGGTCTTGAACTTATGAGCCTCCTGCCTCAGCCTCCAATTAGCTGGAATTACAGGCATTCACTACTGGCCCAGCTGTTCAAAGTATTTTTTAAATTTCTAACTGTTAGCACAGAGTGCAAGAAATTAACACTCACTTATTGAGTGCCTGCTATATACATAACAATCTAACGTGTACCTTATGGGATAGAAAAGTAGTATAAAATATGGTTTCTTTTTACTAGAATTTTATAGTTTAATGCCTGAGTCAAGAAAAATAATTTTTGAGTTAAACAAGATAGTATTTAATGGGGAAGAGAGATGGGGGCAGGAAAGATGGTGGAATGAGATGGACATCATTACCCTAGGTACCTGTATTACTGCGTATATGGTGTGACACTACATCATGTACAACCAGAGAAATGAAAAGTTGTTCTGCAATTGTGTACAATGAATAAAAATGCATTCTGCTGTCATATATACATAATTTAAATAAATAAATTTTTAATATTTATTTTTCAGTTTTTCAGTGGACACAACATTTTTTTATTTTTATGTGGTGCTGAGGATGGAACCTAGCGCCCTGTGCATGTCAGGCTTGAGCCACATCCCCAGCCCTAAATAATTTTTTTAAAATATAGTATTTAATTGACTGCTAAAATCAAAGACTACCTTGAGATTATAGACTAGAGAGGTGACTGGACTTCTTGAAATTAAACTTTGGCAAGGCCATAATAGAAGTATTGTTTTATTTTTGTTTCATGGATCATTTTGTCATAGAAATGGAATGAGATGACTGTGGTGGGGCATACCCATAATCCCAGCAGCTCACTAGGATCATAAGTTCAAAGCCAGCCTCAGCAATTTAGCAAGGCCCTGAACAACTTAGCAAGACCCTGTCACAAAATTAAAAATTAAAAGGACTGGAGATGTGGCTCAGGGGTAAAGCCTGCTGGGGCTCAATCCCTAGTATAAATGAATAAATAAGAAAAAAGAAATGAAAATTCATTATATAAAATATGAAAGCAAGCTTGTTTAAAAGATTCTTTAATATCTTTATTTATCTTATTTATTTTTATGTGGTACTGAGGATCGAACCCAGTGCCTCACATGTGCGAGGAAAGCGCTCTGCCATTGAGCTATAACCCCAGCCCCTGAAAGCAAGCTTTAAAGTCACATTGCAAAGTGCCTTTTCTGAATGTTGAAATTAACCATTGGTCTGCTCGATTTTGTAGAGAAGCTGTGACGGAACTGGAGCTATGTACTTCATAGGATGTGGCTATAATGCCTTTCCTGTTGGATCTGAGTATGCTGACTTCCCACATATGGATGACAAACAGAAAGACAGAGAAATAAGGAAATTCAGATACATCATACATGCTGAACAAAATGCCTTGACATTTAGGTAGGAAATTTTTTTATTGTGCCTTTAAAATGTAGCAAAGGTCAGTTGAAATAAGTTTTCTTTTAGTTGTGACTTATTTCCATTTTCAAATTCTAGAAAATCTTCTTTCCAGAAATATAGTTTTGGTAAAGATTGGTCCTGCTGGACCTGAGGCCATTTTGCCAGATTCTCCAGGCCTTCCAATTTATTGAGCAAGTCTTGTTTTTCTTCCCTCTCTCTAATAAGAAGTGACTTAAAATTTGTCCTTAATATTTGTCCAAAATACAACCTCTTATTTTCTCCTTTGTTTTCTAAATTTTGAGTACATAGATTATGATTGTGTAGATTTTATGATGAACCAAATTGCTTTGAAAAATGTTAGAAATAACAACTATCATCATCTCCTTTTAATGTTCATTTAGGTGATTTCCACAATCACTTGTCAGCTTTTACCATTAAGGGGGTGAGTTTAGGAGATTAAAAACTGAATAAGACATGGCCCCTGTCACTGGGGAGCTTCTAATGCAGTAAGCGTTAAGATCTAAGATGCATACACTTAATGCAATGGATTCTGTGGGAAAGGCAAACAGTGCACAAAGTGCTCTGGGGCTGCTATGAACAAAAACAGGGATGTAAGTGAAAAGCTGTGTGGAAGAAGTCGAGCTTCTCATTAGAGCTGAGCTCTGAATGATTGCCAGGAGATATTCCTTGAAAGGAAGACTTTTCTTGCTTCTAACACAAGGTATGGTCTAGAAGTGGAAAAATGCATTCCACATTTAGGAACATGCATATTCCTGTTAGGCTGGAGTGTGGGTTCATGGTAAATGCAGCTCACAGGATAAGCTGGGCCTGGACAACAGAGGACTTCAAGTTTAGACTCCACTTGGTAGGCAGTCGGGAAATGGAATTGCACCGATAGCCACAGTCCATAGACTGCTTAGGTGGCAGAAGCATCGTTTGAGCAGACTAGATGTGTAGAATTCTGTTGCCCTAGTCCAGATGAACAGAAATGAGTTTCAACTAGGGAGATGAATATGGAAGATGTATAATTGAAAACAGCTGGTTCAGAGCAATGTAAACCATAGAACCTGGAATTACAATCCCTGTGACCTCAGGTGAGAGCAGTTCTTGGTCCTAGTCTACCCCCAGCATACAGTTTCACCAAAAATCTCCTCAAGTTTTTTTTCCTGTCCTCTTCATTACAGGTTACTTGCTTCATTTTATATGGAGGTCTGAAGATGACATAGCCTTTTTTTTTTTTTTTGTACCAGGGATTAAGTGCCCAGGGACACTTATTCACTGAGCCACATCCTTAGCTCTTTTTATTTTTTATTTTGAGACATGGTCTCGCTTGGTTACTTGCTAAATTGCTGAGGCTGACTTTGAACTCAAAATCCTCCTGCCTCAATCTACAAGCCACTAGGATTACAGGCATGCACCACACTGGGCTCCAAATGTTTTTTTAAATAGAATTAACCTTTGATAGAGAAGGGGGTAAGAGAACTATAACTTAAAACAGAAATTTAATATTAATTTATTTATTTAGTAAGTATTTACTAAGGGTCCTTTAGGTGCCAGTTAGGAATAGGGGGCTAGGTCTTTAAGCTGCCTTGATGATTTAATATTTAATAAATAATAGTTTTAACCCCAATTTCCATATTTTAAAGAGATCCTTATGTAGAAAATGTGGTTTTCCTTTTTTTTTGGTTTTGTAGTTCTGGGGATCAAACCCAGGGCTCCAAGAGTGCTAGGCAACCACTCTACCACTGAGCTACATCCTCCGCTTTCTTTTTTCTTTTTCTCTCTTTTTTTATCCTCTCTTTTCTCCATTCTATTCCCTCCCTTCCTCTCCTCCCTCCTTCTTTTTCTGTTTTTATTTATTTTATTTATTTTATATTGAACACCTTGCCAACAGCTTAAATGAATTTAAGTTATAGTGATTGTCAGGTTTTTACAGATTTTGAACATTGATTGACTAATTTAACAAGAGTAAGGCTTGATTATTGTTTATAATGTGAATCTATTTTTAAAACAACTCATCATTAAAATTTAAGAATTTCTCTTTAAGAAATAACTTACCCTTTCAGAAATTACCTTTGTAATAATCTGTAAATTTTTTTGTAGGTGTCAAAAAATAAAACCAGAAGAAAGAAGCATGATTTTTGTGACAAAATGCCCATGTGATGAATGTGTACCTTTAATTAAAGGTGCTGGCATAAAACAAATCTATGCAGGGGATGTAGATGTTGGAAAAAAGAAGGCAGACATCTCTTACATGAGGTTTGGGGAACTTGAGGGTGTTAGCAAATTTACCGTAAGTAGATAGATACACTTTTTCTTCAAACTGTATTTCCTGTTATGTTGTTTGATACCCTGTTGTGTATTGTAAATTAGTGATTTCTATCCTTTTAAAGAGTTTTAACAAATTATTATCATTGAGTTTATTTTTTTTTAATTTTTTTCAGTTGTAGATTGACACAATACCTTTATTTTTTTATTTATATGCCATGTTGAGAATCAAACCTAGTGCCTCACACATGCTAGGCAAGCGTTCTACCACTGAGGCACAACCTCAGCCCACTTTGAGTTTATTTTTTACATGCAAGCACTTACATACCAAAAAATGTTCACTAAGGATCTCTGCCATAAGAATTTTATAGTTCTGCAAGACACAATGGCATAGGCCTGTAATCTCAATGGCTCAGGAGGCTGAGGCTCGAGGATTGAGAGTTCAAAGCCAGCCTTAGCAACTCAGCAAGACCCTGTCTCTAAATAAATAAAAAACATACATATTTTAAAAGGGCTGGGAATGAGGCTCAGTGGTTAAGCATCCCTGGGTTCAATCCTTGGTGCTAAAAATAAATAATTTTTTAAATGAAAAAAAAGAGAGAGGGAATTTTACATTTCTGTAGAGTTGTAAGTTGACCTAGAGTTAGCTTGAGGCAGGGAAACCTCTGGTGCCATCATGTGGCTAATAGAAAAGCTCTGACTCACTTCTTCCCTCACCTGTTTCAGCTTGGAGTGGTAGATAGAGGTGAAAGTAGTTGAAGATTATCCAAAAGACAGGAAGATGCATGCTCTTGTACACACACACACACACACACACACACACACACACACACACACACGTTCCTCATGAGAAAAAGTGCTAACAAAAAGTTACAAAAGCTCTACAAAGAAAAATTTTCCCCAGAAGTTGCTGACCTGCCAAATCATTCTGTTTCTTGAAACAAGGAATAATCACAGAACCACAAAAACCAGGAAATTAGCATTGATATATTACTGCTGTTAATCTATACATTCATCAAGGTTTACTGATTGTTCTAAGAATGTTCTTTTTTTTTTTTTTTTTTTTGTATTGGGGACTGAACCGAAAGGCACTCTACCACTGAACTAAATCCCAATCCCTTTTTATTTTTTGAGACAAGGTCTTGCTAAATTGCCCAGGCTGACCTTGAACTTGTGATACTTAGCCTTCTGAGTCACTGAGATTACAGGTGGCCAGGGATATAGTGTGATGGTAGGGTGCTTGCCTAGCTGTGTGAGGCCCTAGATTAGATTCCCTGCATCACAAAAACAAACAAACAAACAAATTTATTCCAATGTTTTACATAGCAAAAGAATCATGTCCTGAATAATAACATATTGCTTTTTATGACATCTAATGATTTAATCATGGCATTTAATATAACATTTATATACTAGAATTCATGGATATAAAAAGCATAAAATAGAACTGTTTATAATTTTGAACTTTACATTCTTGTTATGTACATCAGTTTCAGTCCAGGGTGCTTGGAACATAAATGTATTCTGTGTGTACATATATATATATGTATGTGTATATACATGTATATATGTATGTACATACATGCACATACACTTTAAGCATAGGAAAATACTACCTAGTTTCTGTATATATATGAAGTGTCAAATGTTTACCATTTTTTATTTTTGATTTTTAATTATTTTATTTAAAGCCTAACAGTTTTAAAACATAGTGCTGCCTGACGCAGTGGTGCATACCTGTAATCCCAGCGGCTCAGGAGGCTGGGGCAGGAGGATATGAGTTCAAAGCCAGCCTCAGCAAGGTGCTAAGCAACTGAGTGAGACCCTGTCTCTAGATAAAAGTACAAAATAGGGCTGGGAATGTGGCTCTGTGGTTAAGTGCCTTTGAGTTCAGTCCCTTGTACCCTCCCACAAAAGAAAAAGAAAAAGAAAACAGCAGTGCCATGCCAAAAAAGAGAGAGATGAGAAGTGCTTGTCTTGTAAATAAAAACCTATGTCCAATCAGTCAAAGAAATCCCCAGTTCTGATTGATTGATTGATTGTCTCTTTATTCCTCCTGGAGAGGTAAAGAAATGGGTTTTTTCAAATTTTCTTCATAAAGATTAAGTGACCTAGCTCTTCAGGACTGTGAATGTTGGCTTATAGCAAACTCTGGAATATCTTGGTTACTGGTAGATTTTAGTAGATTTTGAATTGTAAAGAGAAAGGAGAGATCAAAAGGGCAATGGAGGAATAACTCAGAAAAGAAAGACAAAGGGAAGCCCAGGGGCAGAGCTGAGAAACCCAACAGAACTGGGAACTCCCACCCAAGAGGTCCCTTGCTCAGGTACACATTCCAGAGAATAAAGAAACTCACAGTTTTTCTCTGTTCTCTTCAAGAAGAGTAACTCTCCACTCCCTTATCCTTTCCTCATCTGTGCATAACTGGTTAGCTCTACACCTAATTTTGAAAATACCAGTAATTAACATGAACTAGTATTTGTTCTAAATTTGAATTTCAATAATTTGATTTTCTCAACTGTCAAAAGTATGATGTGTCAATAAATTTGATACTTGTTTTAAGATTAAAGTAAATTAATTTTTATTTGAAACATATTTGCTTTTTTTTTTGAAATGTAACCATATACCTTGAGATAAGTTGTTTTATTCTGTGTTGTTGTCAAAAAAGCAGGTTAGAGCTGGGTAAAACTGTTCTCCAGAATAGATTTTAGATAGTGTACATTCATGTGTTGTTATTCAAAAAAAATTTTTTTCTTGTCTAATGAAGGTGAGTTTTTCTTTATTAAGATGTATTACTTTTTTATTATGAAATATATGCTCATTGTAGAAAGTAGCAAAATAAAAAAGAACATGTATTATTCCTTAACTCATAGATATCACTGTCAACATTACTGTATTTTCTATGTTAAAAATTCCTCAGAAATTATTTTTTGACAATTTATTCAATATTCCAAACCTAGAGACCTAATTTATTTAATCATTCCCCTATTGTTGGATAGCTAGAGTATTTCTAAGTTTTTACAGTTATAAAGAAACTTTTCATGAATATTCTTAAGTGTAAATTAGAATTATTGGTTTTTACTTTCTCTGCCCAAATAAATAAATAGGTTTTTAACATGTTTCAAAACATAACTCTTTTTTTTCCCCCCTTACATAACTTCCCACCCCTTGTAAATTCTCTCTTTCCTGGCACTAATTCTGGGCATCTCATCTCTATAAGTGACCAAAAGTCTAAGGACTTTTAATGCATGATAAAATGTTTGTCTTGTATCTCATCCCCCTCAAGGCTCAAGATGTTAACTAGTTAATCTGATGAACTAATTGATGCTTATGGAAGAGGCTCCCAGGTAATTCAAACTTTCCAGAGACACTGGCCCAGCAGGGCCTTTTTGGTTAAGTCATTAGTGATTCGATGGAGATTCCAATTAGGCAAGAAAGGAAGGAAGAGCTGTCCTAGAGATAACGATTACATTCCATTTTCTTTTCTACGATTTCAGTCTTCTCTGAAATACCTAAGAATCTTTAGTCTTCCCTATTTCTTTCTGAGTGGTTGAGAGAGAATACTACAACCAGAGGAGATGAATGATATCTGATATTATATATGATAGAAAACAAATAATAGTTTATATTATTTAACTATTTAAATATTATTTAACTATATTATATTTATTTAACTATATTAAAAGGCAAGGTAAAATTGGCCCTATTGTTAGCCTTTAATACCTAGGTCTTCTCTACCTATTATAAGACTTAGTATGTCCTAGAGAAATTATACAATGTAGAAATTCCATGGTTCTGGGCATTGGGCAGGCCTAGGTCTAATCCCATCACTGCCTTTAGTTATTTTGTAACCTGAGACAAATCACAGCAATTCTCTAATCTCCCTCTGTCTTACTTATGAAATTACTATAAAGTATCTTCTCTAAGAGTATTGATTCTGACCCCAGAAGTCATCCCATTTAGGATCACTCAGGTGATATTGTTAGGACTTTGTTGATATGGACATGCTAACTCCTTTTTCTTGTATTTTTATCAAATTGTTTTGATATTTAAAAGCAGAGTGCTGAAATGCTCTTTATTAAGTCATTTTTAAACATACAAATAAAGTGTTTGTACCCTCTTACAGTGGCAGCTGAATCCATCTGGAGCTTATGATCTTGAACAAAACGAGCCTGAAAGGAGAGAAAGTAAGTATCTCAAGTCCTCTGTGGAGGCTAACTACTAGAGGCCAGCTGCTGAGGAAAATGGGCACTTGGTGAATGTCAAAGGTCATGTGACGGAGTTGTTTTGTTAATAGATGGATCTTATTCTTTATACAGATTAGATGTTTGTCTTTCAATTTATTCAAAAACATTTGCATATCTACTATATGCAAGATGCTGGGGAAAGTACCTATTAATAATTATTCCTGTAGATTCTGCAGTTTAATACAAATAATCATGACAAATTGAATTTATAAATTTATATGAAACAGTAAAGAACAATTCTTGTTTATACCAAAACAAAGGCTTCTTGGGTGTGAGAAATGAAAAATATATATAATTAGTGCAAGTGGATCTAGGAAGAAGTGATGAGGACAGTGGTACTTGTATATCCTTCTAGAGTAAAGCCACAGGTGCTCAGGTTGGTCAGAGAATGGACATGTTCTGTTATTTTAATAATCTGATTAAGAATCATCAGAGATACCATAAGTAAATTACTAGTCTTAAAAGTTTTGTTATTTGCACACTAACACAATTATTTTGATAATAGTAATATAATCTTTAGGAGATCCAATTTAAAAATAGTAGCTGTGTAATAATTGTAGAGTCTAGATAAATGGAAGTGTACTATAAATTTTCTTGATAACAATGGATTGATTACCCTGAAACATTAAAAAATATGAAGGTCTCTACGAAAATATGAATGTTTTGATTTTCTGTGATCTGAATTAGCTTTATTTTATTCAGACAGTAAATTTATTATTGGCAATCTGAAAAAAATACATATTCACTGTTTTTTCTTTTTAAAAAAATTATCAAGAAAAAAAGTAATGGAAAAATAAAGGAAAATATAACTGATTAAAGATAGTATTTTTAATGACACTGTTTGAAGCTCAATTAAAAATTTCCTAAGGTAGGAAAAGGAAACAGAAAGATGAACTATATTGTCTGTGTTAAAAGCATCTTTTCATCAGAAGATGCCATCCACGGCATGAAATAGAAAGTATTTACTACTTAGAGTCAACGATAGGCCTTTATCCAGGATAAAAGTCCTGAGATTGGAAGGAGGGGACAGAAGAAGGTATCTGGTTCACTGGCAATGTTTTATTTATCGACCTAGATAATGGCTAAATGTATGTTTACTTTTTGACAGTTCATTAAACTGTATGTTCATGCATTTTTTAACAAGTGTTTTATGTTAGTAAATAATATCCTTATCGCCTTTTCAATTATATGACAGCTTTATTAAGAAATTCATATATCAAAAATTCACCCCTTTTAGAGTCTAGAATTCTGTCAATTTTACTATGTTCAGAATTGTGCAGCCATCACCACAACCCAATTTCACAACATTTTCATTGACTTAAAAAGAAACCTTGTACTCATTTCAGTCGCTCTCCCCCGGCCCTAGGCAACCACTGGTCCACTGTTAAGTTTTTATGGATTCATCTAGTCTGGCCATTTCATATAAATGGAATCATACAGCATGTGGTTCCTTTCCAGTTTTTCATTCTGTGGAGAAGCAGACATAAGAATCAAACAGATGAAAGTTGAAATCCCAGCTTTATTGCTGGGCTGAAGCTTGACCTTTGGCCAAATCAATGTGTCAGGCTCTGGGAGGCAGTGGGGGTTGCTGCCTCACGTCCTCTCAAGGCCAGCACCAGGAATGGAAGCCAAAGGCAAGTAGCAGTGCGATGGACTGCTACTATTTGGGTTCCGCTAGAGAGCTGGAACCCAAATAACACAACTCAGGCTTTCTTTGCAAAGAATTGTTGGGCTTTCAAGGAAATGAAGGAACTATCCAGGAACGCATCCTCCCTTCCAAAAATAAATAAATAATAAAGAGAGATAAGAAGAATATTTGCCCGAACATAAAAAGCAACAGTAAGCAAACACATAAGCCAATGTCCATAGCAGCTGGGCTCTTGAGAGGAAGTGGGGGGTCTGCTGCAAGATTACAAACTAAACCTCAGATTCCGACATTAAGCTGGGAGTCCTTAAAGGAAGCTAAAAGACCCCCTCTCAGCGGTACCTCCTAACTGCTGGCAGAAGCAAATGCAGATTCTGTTAGAAGGAAAACCTTCCCAGCTGAGGCCCACAGGGTATAATGAGTCCATTAGTTCATTACTGAAAAGTCAACAAATAGAAGATATATCCCCATGATCAAGACTGAACAGAAATGGCAAACAGCATAGTGAGACTCCTGAGGACTTCCTGTTCTGGTGTTATCAACTAGACAGTATAAAATGTTTAAGAAGTAAAATATACTTTTTAAAAAAATCTAAAGTAAACAAGCCATTAAAAAAATCAAATCTGAACTGGGTGTGGTAGCGCTTGCCTATAATTCCAGAGACTCCTGAGCCAGGAGGATCACAAGTTCGAAGTCAGCCTCAGCAACTTATTGAGGCCCTAAAAAATTTAGTAAGACCCTGTCTCAACATAAAACTCTTTTAAAGGACTGGGGATGTGACTGAGTGGTTAAGTGCTCCTGTGTTAAATCCTAACATTTAAAAAAAAATGTTTAGTACAGAGTTGGTAATTTTGAAAAGAATATGATAGAATTTGGAGGAAAAAAAATCCAGACAGCCATATTATATAGATACTTTAAAAAAAATTTTTTTTGTAGTTGTAAACAGAACACCTTTATTTGTTTATTTTTATGTGGTGCTGAGGATCGAACCCAGTGCTTCAAGCATGCCAGGCAAGTGCTCTGCCACTGAGCTATAGCCCCAACCCCCTAGATAAGTACTTTTATTAATGCTGCTACATAGATGAGGAACCAAGACTTACAAAGGTCAAGGCTCTAAACCACCAGAAATGAAATTTGAGACCAGGTCTTGAGTTCTAGAAAGTGCATCTTATACATTGCTTTTTGTTAATAACTACCTGGTCCAGCCCCTTTGTTAGAAGTGGTTAGAGGATCAGAGAGGGCAGAGTGACTTGCGCAAGGTCAGTTCCTGACAGGTCCAGTTTTCCAAGATTTTCAGTGTTCTTTCTAACAGGTTGCCCAAGTGTAATCTAGAATTTAAAGAAAAGGCAATTCAAGATTGGGCACTTGCTATAAGGTGAGAGGCTTGTTTTTTCTTCCATTAATTGCTTTGAGTCCCATTTTACAGGCATTATCATCTTTGGGACCAATATAGTACTTCCATGGGTATATCTTGGCATAAAGTGTCAGGGGAAAGAGAGAGAAACGCTGAAATTGAAGGTAAAGTGCACTTGCTAAGTTCCAGGTGATAATTTTACATGGAGAGCATTTTATGAAACTTGTCTACCAGAGTCATCTCATGGAATCTTCTCATGCTTTGGGGAAGCATCCTCATTTCCTAGGCATGCTGATAATACCTTCTTGTGGATTATTGCAATTTATCTCTGCAGTAACCCTCTATGATAGATGTTATTATCTTCATTAGGCAAATAAAGAAGCTGAAGCTCCTTGAAGTGAAGTAACTAGGCCAAAGATCTACACCCCATGAGTGGTAAAGCCAGAATTCAAAGCTCAGTAGTCTATTTCTAGAATCCATGCTCTTCTGCTTTGTCATATCACCACTTTAAACCAGGAAGAAGAATCAGAAATGTCTACCTTGGTGAGGAGAAGTGTCCAGGAAGTGGTGAAGTGTGTCTTGATGTGTTGCGATCATGGGAGTCAACCAAACCACAGAATGTAGAACCAGTGGTGGAAAGCACAGCGACACATATCGTGGCTTGACAAAGAGAAAAACTCTCAGTGATAGTCTGAATTGTCCAGAATTGTCCTCCCTCATGAGGCAGTAAGCTCCCTGTCACCATGGAGGTGGGAGCACAAGATGTCACAGGAGGAATATTGATGGGTACCCTCCCTCCATGTAATGCTTTGATTGAGGTGGCATTTAGGAGGCAAGCATCTCTCTCTCCCAAGGGATGTTTGTAAAGAGACTAGAGATATTTCACTTGCACAGAAAGGAGTTTGGGGGAGAAAGAATCCATGTTATCATGGTCCAAGGAACTACATCAGGACCTTCTCTGGTTCTCTTAACTGGAAAAGATCTCTCTCCTGCACATTCCTATATCATGTTATACTCAGACTTCTCTTATAACACTGAAAAAAAAGTACAGTTGTTAAAAAGTCAGTGGATAAGTTAAGCCACTATTTACTAAAGGGCACACTGTTGGTATTTTGATTGATAAAGCTTTCTAGTGCGGGGCATTGCCCCATGGATTATGGGACATTTAGCATCCCTAACAGAGCGAGCCATGCAAATCACAGGCGCGATGATAAACTATTTAATATGTAGTGCTGGAAAATGGTTAATGCATGTAGAAAAACTGATAATGAATTTTTACCTCACATAATACTCAAAATTCCATATGAATTAAAGAGACAAAGCAAATTTCAAGTTTTAGAAGAAAATACAGAATTTTTTATGACCTGAAATAGGAAGAACAACTTAAGCAGAATACAAATAATGCTGACTATAAAAGAAAAACTTGACAAATTATAGAATACATTCCAAGTAAGGGCTTATCTTCTCCAAAAGACATTATCAAGAAAGTGAAAGGGAGCTGGGGTTGTGGCTCAGTGGTACAGTACTTTTGAGGTCCTGGTTTCGATCCTCAGCACCACATAAGATTAAATAAATAAAAAAGAAAGAAATTGAAAGGACCAGTCATCCCCTGGAAGAACAGATTTTCCACTAACGTAAAAAAAAAAAAAAATTCTACTAACTGATAAGGATAAAAATTAATAGAAAAATGTTTCTTTTGGGTATTTACATCAGCAGAAATGTAAATGTCTGATAAACATATGAAAGATGATCATACTCAGTAGTGGTCGGAGAAAGGCCAATTAAGATCACATTGAAGCAATGTTTTTATACCTATTGGATTTATACAATTCAAATTTGCCAATACCAACTGCTAGTGAGGATGTGGATTATTAGAAATTTTTATATGTTGCTAGGGAGATTGAAAGTTTTACAACCACCTTGGAAAATAATTAGACATTATCTTTGTAAAGCTGAACGTGCATGTATGTACTCCATGACCCAGTAATTTCAACTTCTAAGAAATCTTGCATCTTGTATAAAAGACCAAAATATAACAAATTCATTGCAATGTTATTTTTAAAAACAAAAACTGAAAATGACACAGATATTTAGCTTGTGAGATTACATTTAAAATATAGTATATTCTCACAATGAACTACAACATAACAGTGAAAATAAGTGAACTATTGCTACATTCTTTGACACAGGTGAATCTCAAAAAGATAAATGTTGAACAAAAAAATACAGAAGACTATCTTTTGAATTTCTGTATAAAGTTTAAAAAGAGACCAAATAGCATATTGTTTAATGTATGTAGTAAAATCGTTAAGAAACAATAGAAAGATAAACACAAAATTCAAGATAGTGGTTACATCTGAATGGGGAGAAGGGATGAGAAGAGAGAAGGAAGGCAACTGATAATGTTGTAGCCATTATTTGGGACAGTAGCTTTTAATTTTTTCTCTTCTATGCAAACAGTTACTGCAAATTTAAGCAAGATAATTATTTGGAGCAGTAGATTCTTAAGTGTTTATTTTATTATTGGGCTTTAGACCTCCCTTCTGTATTACATATATTCTCTTTTTTTATGTTTCAAATATTACATAAAAAGACAATTGAGAAAGGGGGGCTTCCAGGTCCACTCTGGAAGGCAAGCCAGAACCTGGTCCAGGTGTCCTTGGGACTGGGAAACAGCAGAGCGGAACACACCGGCTTGGAGGGCAGGCAGATACCTCAAGAGCACAGAAGCAAAGGGCAGGAGGAGACTTGCAGGTGACGGGTGTATTCATTGACTTGACTGTGGTGGCGGTTTCATAGATGTGTACCATGTCAAACTCATCAAACTGAACACTGTAAATATGCTCAGTTTATTGTATACTTTAAACACATAAGAGGTTGTTTGGTACCAACAAAGCTAGTAAAAAGAAAAGCCAGGAAGGTGTTAAGGCAGGCTTTTCTCCCAGCCTGCCCTGTTGGATAAGGCCACTTTCCGTACACAGAGGAATAGGAGTGGGAGAGTCCCCCTGTACTCCCTGCCCCACAGGTGCTGCCATCCTCTCTCTGGAGGATAAGTAAGTGCATTAATTTTCGAGGTCCTGATTTCGATCCTCAGCATCACATAAGATTAAATAAATAAAAAAGAAAGAAAATGAAAGGACCAGTCATCCCCTGGAAGAACAGATTTTCTACTAACGTTTAAAAAAAAAAATTCTTTGATACCAGTGTAATCACCAACAGGGATTGATTTCTGTTTCTTCCAGCCTAATAATAGTGCCTTTCCCCCCAAAAAAGTTGTATTTAGTATTTGCCGTATACTGTGGAGTGAATCCAGTTTTTTTAAAAAATCACCTTTGAGTTATCTAGATTCAGTATTGATTGGAGAAACAAACATTTAAGTGGAATATTGAAGCAGTTGAGAATTTGAAGGTAAAGTAAAATGAATGGTCCTTTACCTGAAGCATTGTTTTGCTCTTCCAACCTGTGTGCCTGCAGCAAGTCCCCGTGAGTTTGAAGTGATGTTTTCTGACATGAAGTTGTTCTTGCATGATAGACGGTGTGTTGAGAGCCCTGCCTGGGAGTGAGGAGCAGCACCGCAAGAAGCTATGTCTGGGAAAGCCCTCCGAGGGCCTCTCCACGCTGCAGTGACGGCCTCAGGAGTTGGTTGTTGCACCTCTAAAGTTCAGCCTTGTTAACTCAGAAAATGAGGATGGATTTCGTGAACCATTGAAAACTTTGTTAGGATATGAATTATGTTGACGAGGACATTTTTATTTTAGACTTATTTGTGTATTTTTCAGAATATGGCAATGTGTTTAATGCTTTAATGAGATCAGTGTCATCACCAACAGGGATGGATTTCTGTTTATCTCAGTTTCTATTTATACAGCCAGTTTGAAAGGGGCTGGCTCACTGGAGTCATATCTCAACAGGGAATTGCATATCTTTTGAGAAGTATTAATTCCTTTGGATTACAAGGGTGACAATTAGTAAATTGTCCAGGGAAATAAGTGACAATCTGCTCATATTTTAAGAATCCATGTATAGATAACCAGAAGGGTCATGTTTATACCTAAAATCATTCTAGCATTCAAAAATTACTTAATTGGGACTGTCTTAAAGTCTCCATTTTGAAACTATATTTTTAAAATTAGTAATCTCTTGGGCTGGAGGTCTAGCTCAGTGGTAAAGTACTAGCCAGCATGTACCAAGCCCTGTGTTTCATTCCCAGCACTGCAAAAATAAATAAATAAATAAATAAATAAATAAATAAATAAATAAATAAATAAGATGTTAATTTCTCCTAAATTTTTATTTCACAGTGATTGTTGGACTAGAGGCCAGTTACACTACAATTTTGGGTAGCAATAGAAAGAGAATGTTATTCTGAGGCAGTGTTGCTGTTTGATGTCACTAAATCTTGAGATTACTGGCAGTAAGTCTCAAATTTGGTCATTATGTAAATAGAAAAATATGTGAATGTGGGATATTGAAACCAGCATTTTTAGAATTCCATTAATAAATGCTTTCCCCAATATAATTTTCCCCTCCATATGACCAATACAGTGTCTAACTGCAAAAGGGAGGCCTGCTAGGAATATTTGCAAACCTCAAGAACACTCAAAGCCTTAAAAGTAAACGCATCCCTTCTGAATTTTTCTCTCTGATTTCTTTTTTCGCAGTGCTGAGGATTTACTTCAGGGCTTTGAACATGCTCAGCATGTGCTCTACCATTGAGTCAGGTCCCTGGCCCCCCCCTGCCCCCCCCTTTTTTTTTTTTAGTTCTCCATGGACACAACATCTTTATTTTATTTGTATGTGGTGCTGAGGATCAAACCCAGCGCCCCGTGCATGCCAGGCGAGCGTGCTACCGCTTGAGCCACACCCCCAGTCCCTCCCCCGCCCCTTTTTAAATTTTATTTTGAGACAATATCTGGCTAAGTTGCCCAGGCTGGCCTTAAACTTGTAATCTCCTGCCTCAGCCTCCCAAGTAGCAGGGATTATAGGTGTCAATGTACCTGGCTGATTTCTTCAATTTTTATTTGCTAAGAAACTCAGAAAATTAGTCTGAAGAATCATCATGTTTTAGACTTTCCTGGTGTTAGGAGGAAGGCCAACAGGCCTGGGGAGTGATGCTTCATGAGAAGGCTCGAGGACTGGGAAGAGGTGGTGAGATTTGCCCTTTTTTGTCCCCCTCCTTTCCACAGCAACACGTGGGGCCTCCTACCACTTTTTCAGAGTTAGGCACAGGACAATCCAAGTGTCAACCAGATGCCTGGCTTGCACAGCAGCCTGCTTAGGTCCACTAAGAATTCAAAGTCATCATACCACACAGTTGAGAACTGCCAAAAACATTTTCCATAGACATAGATCATGGAAGATGGAGTGTGTGTATGTGTGTGTGTGTGGGGGGGGTACCTTTAAAGACAACTAATGCTAATTTGAAAAACACTAGTTAAGCTATTCTTTAATACTTATCAACATAAAAACTCCATTTAATCCCTAGCACCACAAGAAAAAAAAAATTCTAAGATTGCTCATCTCCCAAATTGCTTTATTATTGTAATACAAGCATAAGTTCTTTGATTTATTGTTTTATACTACTAGTTCATCTATGCTGAGTAGTTTATACACCAATCAACAAATATTTTGTGAGACTCAAAAGTCAAATATATACTGCCAGAATTATGGATTTTTGTATTGGGGTGGGATATCAGAAAGGAAAGTATATAATCAGGAAACTATGGAAATAAAACACTGATATTTCATGTAAAGAGCCTTGTAGAGGTCACAGTGCTGAGCTGTTTTATTATCCAAACACTAGGGTTGAGGTGAACTGAGAGAAAGCAGAGGAGGTGGAGATCACTCTGTGAGGGGTAAGGGAAAATGATTGGGTTGCCCCCAAGCATTGCAGAGCTGGACCCAGAACCCACCTGGGTTTGCAGAAACTATATGTGGCATATATAGTTTGCAGAAACTATATATGACTCAGCTCTGCAAATTCCCAGGCAAGAGATTTCATCCCTCAGCAAGTTGAAGAAGGTAATGATAAATTCATTCTTAGTAAAGAAGGTGGCTAAGCACTCACCTGGTTTACTTCATGTCTGTAATGGGAGTAGATACAGGTTTATGTGTTTTTATTGTATCACTGGTAAAACTTTTTTAATCTGGCTTTTCTATTTTTTCTACCTCAGCTTAGTTTGAAAATATGCCATTTACTCATAAGGCTTCCTCTTTTTATTCATGAATGGGTCCGTCCATTGTTAGGATTGATCATAACAACCTATTTTTGACATACTTTCGAGTATTCCTTAAGAGTCCTGGTATTGCCTGTAATGGTCACATGGCAATGAGCTGAGCACGTTGCTAGTATGTTTTAGAACTAAAGTAAACATCAATGCAGTATTTTTATTTCATGTGTAATATCCCTGAAGTCTTGTTGCTCTTTTGCTATCATTATTATAAAATATTTCAGATACATAAAAAATACAAATAGTTATAACAAATACTTTACTCATGTACTTAATACGCAGAATTAGTATATGTTACCACTTGGGAGTTTAGTCCTATTTTGAGATCTGAGGTAGAACTTTTCTTTGCATCTTTTCTACATTTGCTTGAGAGCACATTGTGGTTTTCTAAAAGATCATCCATGCTCATTGCAGGGCAGCAGGGTTTTAAAATCCACCCTAGAGCCTCCAAGGACTGTTACCTAGACAGCTGAGATTAAAGCCTCCTTTTTTAAAAAATTTTTTTAAGTTGTCAATGGACTTTATTTTGTTTTATTTATATGTGGTGCTGAGAATTGAATCCAGTGCCTCACACATACTAGGCAAGCACTGTACCATTGAGCTTAGGAGCCCCTAAGCCTCCTTTTAAAACATTCTTTACAGTCTTTCTGCATCTGATTTCTTAATTCTCTAATAATTCTGTGATAGTTTTCCTAAGAGGAAACCAGCTGCCCTTATGTGAGGTAGGGGAGGTCTACTGGGCCAAGGTTTTCTGACTCCTCTGGTGGAGCAGACCCCCTACCAGGTACGCCTGGCCTGCAGCAGAACCTGGTGACAGAAGTGTCCTCACCCTCACTTGGGATCGGGAGATCTGCCTTACCACCTGGGAAGGAGATTCTGAGTTACAGCCGCTGAAACGCAGGCTTCCTGTTTCTGGCTAACATTTAGATGTTTGGAATCATTTATTTATTCAACTCCTGGGCACCCTACGCTAGGCTCTCAGCTTGAAATGAAAAGTGTAATTTGCTTTGGATACTTTTTGAAACAGAAAAAATATAAATCTTAATTCACAAAATGGAATTTTGAAAAGTTTGATTCATCCATTAATAGACTACTCTGAAAAAAAATTTTGCTGAAGTTTACACAAAGCAATGAGGTATTCAGAAATTTTTCTCAATTTTGAAGCCTTTTATTGATATCCTAGAACCGTTGTGTTGGCTTTGCTACAGTTTTGTTTTTATAACACAAGGAAATCAAGTTGGACCAGGGTTTCTCAGACTTGGCACAATTGACACTTGGGATTCTGATATTCTGTGAAGCTGCTCTGTGTATTGTAGAATGTTAGCCACATCCCTGGCCCCCAGTGAAAACCACTGGCATAAAAAAGTTTGTACATAACTGCAAAAACCTATGTTAGGCCTAAGAACATTTCATTTAGTATAACAATTGCACTGGGGGCTTTTTACGATCAGGTATCAAAATCTGAGGATGACCAATTCCTCAGAATCATCTTTTAAAAGTCTTTTTAAAAATTATGTTTATGCTGGTACAGTGGTACATGTCTGTAATCCTAGCAGCTTGGGTGTTGAGGCAGGAGAATTGTAACTTAGCAAGGCTGTAGGCAAACTAGTGAGACCCTGTCTTAAAGTAAAAAATAAAAAGGGCTGGGGATGTGGCTCAGTGGTTAAGCACTTTTGCGTTCAATCCCCAGTACAAAAATACACACCCACACCCATATATATATATATATATATATATATATATATATGGGTGTGTGTGTGTATGTGTGTGTGTATATATATATATATTACAGAGTAGGTAAAAAATAAGTTTGCATTTTTCTCCAATTTTTGCTTTTGTTCCTCCTTCAGTACCAAGGAGGGCCTCGCACCTACTAGTCAAGTACTCTACCACTTAACCACATCCCAACTCCAATTTTTAAAAATTTTTTTATAGTTGTAGATGGACACAATGCCTTTATTTTGTTTATTTTTATGTGGTGCTGAGGATTGAATCCAGCACCTCACACATGCTAGCAAGCACTCTGCCACTGAGCTGTAGCCACAGCCCCAATGTGTTTTTTTTTTTTTTTGGTGGGAGGTGTCGGGGTTTTTAGCCCCTCCTGACCTGCTGGAGAGATTGGGGAGAGCACGCCCGGGCCAGGACGAGCCAAGAAAGGAGAGGGCTGACTGACAGCCCCCACCCAGCCCTCCCTCCTGGAGGACAATCAGACTGTCAGGGAGACCAGTCAAGGCTGGAGCACACACAGCTAATATAAGGCACAGAAGCCAATCAGGTTAAAGGTCAGCAGGGTGAGGAGAGTTCACGTGTCCACCCATCCTACAGGCAGGAAGGGGAGACACGAGCTGTCCACCTGTCCACGGGGGCGGAAGGGTTCTGAGCCTATCCTAGAGGTGGTCCGATTTTTCTTCACAACCCAGGCAACGCCTTCTGGCTGATCACCAGGTGCCGTCTTAACCATGGGCGGCCCCAAGACCAGGAAGTGAGCATCAGTCTGCAAGTTAGGTTTCCTTTTCTCCAACATAGGTTTTTATTTCTCTGATGTGACGTGCCCTACATGACGTACCAGGGATTGAACTCAGGGGCACTCAACAACTGAGCCACCTCCCCACCCCTATTTTTTAGACTTTTTAAAATATATTTATTTTATTTATTTTTATGTGGTGCTGAGAATTGAATCCTCGCATATGTGCAACTCCAGCCCCCACACTCCTATTTTTTGTATTTTATTTAGACACAGTGACTCACTGAGTTGCTTAGCACCTTGCTTTTGCTGAGGCTGGCTTTGAACTCACCATCCTTTTGCCTCAGCCTCCAGAGCAGCTGGGATTACAGGCATGTGCTACCAAGCCCGGCCCCAGACCCCAATTTTAAATTAGGAAGGGAGTAGTAATAACCTTAGTTTCTGTCTTGTTTTGCTTGTTTTCCAAGTTACTGATGTATATGAATAAGCCGGACAATTTTGCAAACACTCCTAAACTGCAATAATTTTTCCAATCAATGGAAGACCAAAAGAGTTGCTATACTTAATCACTACATCAATCAATCAGAAATTCAATTAAATTGAATTGGGTAGGGTTCTGGTCATAATGGGGATATCATATAAAGAATCAAGCTTGAGGGGCTGGGGATGTGGCTCAAGCAGTAGCGCCCTCGCCTGGCATGTGTGCGGCCCGGGTTCGATCCTCAGCACCATGTACAAACAAAGATGTTGTGTCTGCCGAAAACTAAAAAATAAATATTAAAATTAAAAAAAAAAAAGAATCAAGCTTGACTTACTTCTCTCTGGAAAAAATAATTAAATTTATTATAGTTGATTCCCAGTATAGAAACCTGAAATATCTGCCACATGGTCTTAGTTGGCATAGGCAGCATGGATAGAATGTATTGTTCAGAATAATTTTATCTTATTGGTTGGCCAGGTAGCCTTTAATTGCTTATATTAGCAATGACATGTATCTTAAAGTCATGGATGTTTTTAATGCAATTACTGTTCACCATTAAAAATTCAATGAGGGCTGAGGTTATGGCTCAGTGGTAGAGCACTCACCTGGCACATGCAAGGCACTGGGTTCAATCCTCAGCACCACATATAAATAAATAAAGATATTTTTAAAAATCAATGAATCTGGGCTGGGGATGTGGCTCAAGCGGTAGCGTGCTCGCCTGCCATGCGTGCGACCCGGGTTAGATCCTCAGCACCACATACCAACAAAAAGATGTTGTGTCCGCCGAGAACTAAACAATAAATATTGAAAATTCTCTCTCTCTCTCTCTCTCTCTCCTCTCTTGAAAAAAAAAAAGTGTCTCAAATTAAAAAAAAAATCAATGAATCTATTTAATATCATGCAGAAATTTTCTGTCATGTAAGTCAATTTATTGAATATTCTGCACCTAAGTAAAACAAATCTACTAATATGCACCAGTTAAAAATGAGTCCTATTGGCTTGGGTTGTGGTTCAGTGGTAGAGTGCATGCCTAGCATGTGTGAAGCTCTGCGTTCGATTCTCAGCACTGCATATAAATAAATGAATAAAATAAAAGTCCATCAACATCTAAAAAGTAAAATTTTAAAAATGAGGCCTATTAAAAATGGATCAATCTGGGCTGGGGCTGTAGTTCATGTAGAGTGTTTTTATAGCATGCACCCATCCCTAGTTTCAGTCCTCAGCAACACACATAATGAAGAAGGAAAAAAAGAAAAAGAACATCGTATTTGTATATAATAATTTAATTCAGAAACTTTGAAATGATAATCTCCCTGTCCTATAGGTCACCCCTCCTCAAAGACACGAGGCTTGCTTATTCATTTACTTATTTATTTACTTTAGATGAGGCCTCAGTGTGGTGCCCAGGCCAGCCTAGAACTCCTGGTCTTACACTATCCTCCTGCCTCAGCCTCTCACGTAGGTGGAACTACAGACTTGAGTCACTCGTCTTGAACCAAACTGATATTTTTGGTATTCATTTCCAAATATCCAAATCGCGTGCCTGTGTTGTCCCTTAATAGTTTTATTCTTTGGCTTTAGGCATTATCTTATCTACCATGGAAAAGTTTAGTTTCACCTCACCTGCTCTCCAGATGCTTCCCTCTTTCCATCCTCCCAATACTGTTAGAATTTTATTGTGGTTGTCCCAAAATTCACTGTTGTGACTATGTAAATACTAGTCAGAGCTTTGTCATGTTGTATTCTATGATTACTTTTTCTTTCCATGTAGAACTCCCTTTCCTGAATTAAAAATTTGGATTTTGGTGGTGGGAGTTGCTTGGTCTTCTATTTAATTATGAATCTGTAGCCAAACTCTTCTCTCAGTTGTACAGTTTCCCAGTATATTCCAACCCATTAGGTGTCCTCAAAAAATCCTTCTAGAAGAAATCCCTCACAGGGCCTTCTGACTACCTCCAGTCTGAACCTATGGCTCCATCGACCTTCTGTTCCCATGTTTTATGGGGCCCTCTCCACAACCACCCTGGAGAGAGCCTTCATCTTTTTCTTTCATCTGATTCCCTCTCTCAATTTGGCGAAGCACGTCTTTCAGAAGATTCCTGAGAACGGTACGTGGTGATGGGTTGTCCCTAAGACCACCCACCACTTTTCGTGGAACTTTTCACCTTTCTTATTCTTACAGATAACAGTCCAGGGACTTCACGTTGAAGCTTTGATGATGCTTCCTAAGAAGTTGCAGTTCTAATCCATAAACCCAAATTTTAAGTGGCAAATCTGAGAGGTTTTAGGCAAGTGTGTTTTACTACAAAAGTGTGTGTGTTCCTGAAAGTTTAGAGCTTTATCTTCACATGCAAGGAGAAGCCACTGTGATAGCCAATCGAATAATACTCAACCCATCTCCCCGTTGCAGGGTGGAAGGCTCACGCTCAGATAATTTCCAGCCAGGGAGTCTCTCCCTTTCTTGGCTAACGTTGCTTCAAAGTGACAAACCTCATTTCTTCCTGCCCACCTGTTTCCTGGGGATTACCCAGAATCGGACACCATCAGGAACTCTCCCAAAAATTCTGAGAATCTTTTTAAGGAGCCATTGCTGGTGGTTTGGTAATTGGTCGACACCTGCAGGCAGACTGAATGGCCCCCAGCCCTTCTCTGGCCACTTCCTCCTCCTCCTGCCTGCAGATGATGCTGGTTCTGGATAAACTGAAGGGAACAGGGTGACGAGGGTGCAGAGCCAAGGTGTCCTTTGCAAAATGTGTCAGAAACTAACAGCAGCTGAACTATACTACTCAAACCCTCAAATCAAGAAAATGTGAATGCTGCTGGCCAAATAGGAAGGCAGTAGTGCAACTGCTTGGCCAGGTTTCTCCAGAGAGAAAACAAAACAGTTTAGTAAATGTGTGCTCTTCGTTTCAGTGAACTTGGTGTTATTGCTGTGTTACTATCTTTTTTTTTTTTTTGAAGGGGGTGGGTCCTAGGGATTGAACCCAGGGGCACTCAACCACTGAGCCACATCCCCAGCCCTATTTTGTACTTTATTTAGAGACAAGGTCTCTAAGTGAGTTGCTTAGCGCCTCACTTTTGTTGAGGCTGGCTTTGAACTCACAATCCTCTGGAACCCCTGGGATTACAGGCCTGTGCTGCTACTTTTATGTGGTGCTGAAGAAGGAACCCAGGGCCTTGCGTGTCCTAGGCAAGCACTCTACCACCGGCCCCATGTGCTGTCTTCAAGCAGGCTCTCTCTACATGATAGAATAATTGATGATCTTATGTTCCTGACAACCTTCTCATAACTTATACAATCCTCAAATGTATTCATGGTCATTTTTTAAAACTTTGAGTATAATTTTACTATTTAGATGATAAAGTTTTGCTCTTGTATTAGTCATATCGAAGATTTTTCTGAAGCCAATTTCTTTTCCAGTTAGGATGGCTGTGGACAGCAGGCTGGGCCCTGTGTGGAGTCACTCCATGATGAACAGAACAGCAGTTTTCAGACTGGGCCTAACCATGAGTGACTCCATTTTATAAAGCAGTCGTTCGATGTGAGTTCTCCCTTTCGATTTTAAGTGCTGAGGTAGAATGACTTTTTGCCTTTTTTTGTCCAAGTAAATAACCGCCATCTGCCCAGCACAACCATCAGGCACAAACTAATACTTGTACTAACAAAAATGACTACCTGTGAACTAATCGGATTAAATCAAAGCACCTAAGGTGTATTAAACCCATGTCAGAAAAACCAGGCCGGAGAGTTTATCAGACACACCAGATGTAACACAGCTGAAACCCACACAGAAGCACTCTGAGATGGGTTTCAGTGGCACACACCAACTGTTCATCACCTTCAGATGAACGCTACATAAGGTCCACAGGTGACTGAACTTCCAACTCTGTCCCTGGGCCTTGGCCCAGCCTGCTTTCCTTGCTTGACGTGGCCCACTGGAACTGGAACTCTGGAGTCATTAGTCTGGTGTTTATCCACAGGAGCACCATAGGCAGGCTGAGTGCAATCATTCCCCACTGTTTGGGATTGTCCTGAGAATCACTGGAGTTCAGCATCTCTGGCCTGCACCCACCAAATGCCTTTGAATCACCCAGAAAACCTGAGAAAATGGAACGCACCCTGGGAGTTTGGGATGGTGGACTGCCCTTGGTCCAGAGCCTGCTGATCAATCCAGCCACCTGTCCTCAGGGACATTTCTTCTTTAGCTCTTCTCTAAAGAGCAGGTCAGCCAGCCTTGGTGCTAACACCCTAGCAATGAAGAACTTGCCATATTGGCATAACTGATTTCATTATTAAAATGTTATTGTTATGGCCACCCCTTTCCCTCCCTCTGCTCATTTCTATCTCTGGTCCTTTCATAACACAGACTTCTTTGTCTCATCCTCCGCCACCACATGAATGCCCTTAGTGCTTGAAAGTGGCCATTGTGTTCCCACTGTCCCATGGCAGCCTCCCACGTCCCTGTGTCATTGAGGTTTGCATGCTGTGGAAGAGCACTTGTCACATTACTTCATTTACTTTTTCACACCACAAAGTAGAGATTATCATTTTGACCTGGTAGGAGGGAGGGCGAGAGAAGCCAAAACTTTGATCCTTCAATCAATAAGAGATCAAGAGATGAGCCAGGCACAGTGCTGCACATCTATAATCCCAGTGGTTTGGGAGGCTGAGACAGGAGGATCACAGGTTCAAAGCCAGCCTCAGCAAATGCAAAGCACTAAGCAACTCAGACCCTGTCTCTAAATAAAAATACAAAAATAGGGTTGGGGATGTGGCTCAGTGGTTGAATGCCCCCGAGTTCAATCCTCAGTATCCCCCCGAAAAAAAGATCAGGAGATGCAGTCTCCAATTAAATGATTTACCCAAAACTGCACTGCTAGTCATTGGCAGAGCTGGTACATTAACTTATTTTGCTCCAAATTCATAATCTTCACAATACTCATTAAATATGGTCCACTCACTCCCCCTCTGACATCTTCTTTCTTTCCATCCCAAAACTTTGCTTGTCTCCTATGGTAGAGGTTTCAGTGGCCCCAATTTTCCACCTGTTCTTTATTCCCACTCTTCATCAAATGGCTTTGCAAGCTCCTCTGATAGCAGGTAGAGAATGTGTTGCTCCACCCTTGACTTTGGGTTCAGCAAAAAACAGCCGAAATGCCCTCCATCCAGTTCTGACATCAGGCCTTAAGGAGCCCGTGTTTCCACTTGTTCTTTTGTGTTTCTGCCACCACCAAATAAATATGTGGGCAGAGCCACCCTGGCCGGCCCTGCCTAGATAGGTGGACACAGCCACTCACAGGCTTGGGAGAAAAAGTAATTGGTTTTCCATTATTGTGCTTCAGGAACTTTCTGCACAGTATTCACCAAGTGATGTGTGTCTCCAACTTTTAAAAAAGCAGACTCCCTAAAGGATATGCACCCAGAGAGTGTGTGACCTGGGAGGAGAGAGGGCGAGAGAAGCCAAAACTTTGATCCTTCAATCAATCATCTCCCAGTGACAAGAAAACCCTGGAAAGGAGATAACCATCAATCCAAAAATAGCCGTCCCTGGGAAGAAGGATCCTTTCCCAAGTAAATTCTCTCCCAGTGACAGTGAAAGTACACATCAGTCTTCTCCCTGTGTCAATACAATGAGCCCTGGAGGTCAGAGGAGCACTGGATCCCGAACTCTGAACCCTCCATCCTTGCCCTGTAAAAACACTGCCTAATAAAGACTGAGGAAAGGGGAGGGGACCCGGGGAGATGGTGGAATGAGATGGCCGTCATTACCCTAGGTACGTGTATGAGTGCCCTTGTGGTGCGACTTTACATCATATACAACCAGAGAAATGAAAAGCTGTGCTCCACTTATACACAATGAATTGAAAAGCTTTCTGCTGTCATGTATAACTGATTAGAACTAATAAAAAATAAATTAAAAAGAAAACCTGTGTCCAGAAAAAACAAATTCAGATGTTTGCAACCTTTTGCCCACATCCTGTTAAAAGTCTTCAAGGACGGAGTCACCTCTCAATGTAACCTCTATAAACCCATACCTTTCCTATAATCGGGGACCATTTTCTGCCTAGACTGTGGGCTCCTTCAATGATTAACTCTGCTACTGAATAAAAGGCACAGCTGATCCATGAAGTCTACACCCATCCCCGTTATTTGTGCTTTTATTATGGTGTCAAAACCATTTTGGTTATTTTTGCCTACACTCCCCTTTCCCCACTGTGCGGCTTTCCCTGCCTTACTTGGAAACCTGTACCGGCTCTCTTGGTATCCTCATTTTACATGTATTCCACAAATGACACTATCTTTCTGTCTCCTCCCTGTGGGAAGCTGCTTCCACCCCTAAGGGCTGAGCCCAGGTGCGCCTTGCCGCTCTCCCTTCCTCCTCAGGGTCTCTCTTGTGCAGTTGTTGTTGGGTTTATTTATTGTTGTTTTGTTTTGTGTTTTGGTGCTGGGGATTGAACCCAGGAGTGCTCAACCACAGGCAGTATCCCAGACACACATTTATTCATTTATTTAATTTAAGTTGCTAAGTCCCTCACTAATGTGCTGAGGCTGGCTTTGAACTTGTGATCCTCCTGCCTCAGCCACCTGAGTGGCTGGGATTACAGGTGAACACCACCACACCTGGCTCAGACTTTTTATTTTTATTTTGAGACAGGGCCTTGCTAAGTTGCTGAGACTAGCTTTGTGCTTGGATCCTCTTGCCTCAGCCTCCCTCATTGCTGGATTTAAAGGCACAGGCCATGTGCCCAGCTTCTTGTGCCCTCTTTGCCTCTTGATTTGCTTCCCTTTCTCGGAAACCTATCCTCTCCCATGACCTTGGGGATCACCTTGAGGACCACTTAAGTGCTGACAACATCTCCAATACCACGTTCTTCCCAGTTCCCACTATAGGTTCATGTGCACCTGGTAGCTCCCCAGGGGTCCTGACAGTTTTAGGTAGGGAAGAACTGTCATGGAGGACAGAGCGCCACCAGGGCCCCAGTCAGGAGGGTAATACAAGAATCCAGGCAAGAGGTGATACAGCCTGGCGGGTGATGGGGACAGGTCATTAGGGTCACCAGAAGCCCTTTTCAGAGCACGTGTGCTTTTACTTGCAGAGTTGTGGGTTTTGTTTTATTTTGTGGAGCTGGGGATCAACCCAGGGCCTAGGGAGCACTCTACATTCACTATACCCCCAGCCCCAGGAGTTTTGTTTTTGAACTTCACGGTTATCTATGGTTAGATTTAGCCCAGTTGTACAGCCTGTCGCTCCTTGTTAATTTTGTTATGTCCAATTTGGCATCCCTCTCAGACTCTGTCACTCAGTCATTTGATCAGTGCATTACTTCTGCCCCTTCTGTCATTAATGGCAGGTCTAGATGGGCCCAGCAGGAAGAATATAATAAAGACCATTATTTGTTTTGGCCACCAGGGGGCAGCATATCCCAGAAAGACGCAGGAGCCTCTTGGAGAAACTGGAATGTGCATTGCTGGATTCTATGGGATTTAGAAATTGAGAAGGAGAAATTGGAGGGGACAGAGGTTGAGTACTGCACAGCCGGGAACTGCAGATGATGTAGCATCCAGAGGCAGGAGTAGGTTGGGAAATCCTGAGGGCCTCAGGTGTACTTCTTAGAAGCAATGGGAGCCATAAGGGTTTTAAGCAAAGAAAGGAAGGACACCGTCATATTTGAACCTTAAAACTGCCACCCCAGGATCAGTGTGGACAGCCCATCAGTGTGAAGTGAAGGCAGCGAGAGGAGCACTGGCTGGCAGGTGGTTCAAAATGAGGAACGATGCGGGTCCATGCAAGGGTGGCATTCGAAGAATAAAGGATGGGACAGAAGCATATAAGTGAACCAAACAGAAAGAGGGTGGAGTCACGATTGGCAGGAGCCACCCAGGGCAGTGTGCAGGGCAGTGATGGGGCTGCAGCAGAGAGGCCGGAAGTATGCTGCAGGGTGTGAAGGGGGAAAGTAAGTGAGGTCATAATTCATACAGAATGAATCACTCAGTCAATCAAAGCATCCCTGGGGATGTGTTCTTGATGAAAACAGACCCTGATTCCCAACCCCCTTTCAGCAAGAGATTTGCACCCTAGTTGACAGTAAAGTGGGTGGGTCAGGGAAGCCTAGAAAGGACTATTTAAGCTGACAGAGGACGGATGAGAACAAGAAACAGCCACGCTAAGAATGCTGGGTAGACAGTTCCAGGGAGAAGGAATAGCAGAGGGGAGAGCCCTCAGGCAGGGACTGAAAAGCAGCTAGACTTGCTGGGCCTCACAAGGGAGGGAAGGTGGGAGCCAGATCTGGCCCTGCTTTGAAGACAGTGGGTTTGATTTTGAGTGGCAAGGGAAGCCATTTTGGAAATTGGGGGGCAGGAGGGAACCATGGCCAGATCTGACTTATGAACAGAGCTCTTTGGGTGCTGGGGAGATAGGGTGCAGTCCAGTCAGAGCAGGGTGAACACAGAGCAGAGCTCAGATCTGGTGCATGTCTCAAAAGCAGAAGTGCCCATAGGTTAGGCCTGGGGGGAGGCAGAGAGTAGGTTCTCACACAACTTCTGGTTTCTGGCATGAACAATTGGGGGGATAGCAGACCCATGAGTGGAGTTGGGGACAGAAGTACACAAGGGCAGGAGGCACAGGTGTACTTTGGACTCTGCCTTTGAGAGCCTGCGAGACGTCATGAGTTTGGACATGGGCCCAGGAGGTCTAGGTCACAGGCGTGCGCACAGATTCTAGATGCAAAGCTGTGGAAGAGGGGGAGATGGAGAGCGGAGGGGAGGAGACAGAGCCCGGCTACCCTGATCTCCGATGTGGGGAAACGGAGGCGGAGGCCTGTGGGGAAGGCCAGGAGGGTGAGTTCCGTGGGAGCTGGGGAGGAGTGCGGTGACACAGCCTGTCTGTCCGCCTGCTGCTGCGAGGGCGAGTCAGATGAGGATGGAACATGGCCCCGTGGGTCTGGCACCACTGCGACCTTGGAGGTCCTGGGAAAAGCGTTCTCGGGGAGGCAGGAAGGCCATCGGGGTGCTTCAGAGGTGAGGAGGGAAGTGGAGCTGTGGCAGGAAACGGACAGTGGAGAAGCAGCAAGCAGCACTCAGAGAGGAGAACTCCAAACTTTATTTTATGCCAGCGTGCCCAGAGGAAACCAAGACTCCAGGTTCTGAGCTCCATCCACAGCTTCTCACAACATTTATAGGCTGCCTAGAGTCATACATTTTCTAGTCTGCCCAAGATACAGTTGTGCCCGGGGTTTCTAGCAGGAAGCACGTTTACAGAAGCAGAATGTGATAAGGGGAGGGACTGGCTCCTCTGACCAGGCCTTCTGTAAATCTCCAGCCTGGGGCCAAGCCTCCACAAGTGCATTTACACTTCAAAGGGGACTAGTCAGACTCCCCTGCAGAATTATCTATGCTCCAAAAGATAGGGACCCAGGGCCAATCAGGCTTCCTGGAGAAAGGCTGAGAGAGGGCTGGAGAAGTGGCCCCTGCCGCAGGCTTTGGTTTCTTACCATAACATTTTTGTAATTTCATTTCACAACCAGATTGGGTTTTGCCATCACAGGGCCTGGGCTGGGCAGGTTAGCTGATAAAGGAAAGGTGGTTTGTTTGTTTGTTTTCTTGTTTGTTTGTTAGTTGTTGTTTTGTGTGTGTGTGTGTGTGTGTGTGTGTGTGTGTGTGTGTTTAATGACAGGTGACAGTGGGTTCCATGGAGAGCAGAGTTTGGGAGAGGCCTAGTCATGGTGAGGGGATGTGTAATCTGTGGTAGATACACATCCCCTGAGAGAAGCAGAGCCTTCAGCCAGGGGCATCAGGCTGCTCGATTCCTGGCAGATTGGTTCTCTCAGAGGCACTGAAGGAGGTCAACAGGCCTCAGCGGTTGGTTTGATGGAGGCACTGAAGTTCGCCTCAGTATATGTAACAGAGGGGAAGCTGTTTTGGGTGAACCCATTCGGATTAAACTATGAGTTTGGGATGATGGTCAAGTATGAAAAAGAGAAGTCCAGTCAGCTCAGCTGTGGTGACACACACCTATCATCCCTGTGACTGAGGAGGCCAAAGCAGGATTCCAAGTTCAAGCCCAGCCTGTGCAATTTAGCAAGACCCTGTCTCAAAAAAAATAAAAAATAAATAAAAAGAAACAGGTTGGGAGTGTAGCTCAGTGGTAGAGCACCCCTGGGTTCAACCCCAAGTACTAAAAAAGAAAACAAACAAAAAATATAAAATGCAATGATTTAATGTACAATTCAAAGATTTTATTACATTAATTCATAGGTATATGCACCCATCACCAGCCAATTCCAAAACATTTTTATCACCTCAAGAAGCACTGTACCCACTGTGTTACTCCCCATGTTCCTGTCCCCTTGTCCCAAAACCCTAGGCAGCCACTAATGTTTCTATCTCTCAATTCCCTTTTCTTAACTTTTCATATGAATGGGTTCATATAATATGTGGTAGCTCTGATTTGAATGTTGACACCCTCTAAGTTTAATTGCCAGTGTAACTTGTTAAGAGGTAGGAATGTAAGGAGGTCATGAGGGCCCTGCCTTGTGGGTAGGATTGATGCTGCTAAAAAGGGCAGTTCGGTCCCCTTACTGAAACTCTTGCCCTCTTGCCTTTCGTCATGTGATGATGCAGCACGAAGGCCCTCACCAGATGCCAGCACCTTGATATGGACCATTCCAGCCTCTAGAGCTATGAGCCAATAAATTCCTATTTATTATAAATTACCCCATCTCAGATATAGTTGCAGTGAAGAAAAATCGACCAAGACTTTGTGATTGTATTCTTTCACTCAGCATCACGTCCTCAAGACCTCAAGATTCGTCCACATAGTAATACATATTAGAGCGTCAATTGTTTTTATGGCTACATAATATTTCATCGTATGGCTATAGCACATTTTATTTATTCATTTATCGATGGAGAATAAGTTTTTATTTGCCAGAAAAATGAAAGAAAAATATTCAAGGCAAAGGCAGTTGGGTTAGTCTTGGAAAAAGAGGGTGTCTCTTCTCCCAGCTTGGAGAAGAGAAGCAGAGAAGCTGCATGTGTGTGTGGAGAGGGAAGAGGAAGAGAGTTGTGTCTGTGGGCTCCACCTCCACAGTGATGTTTGGAAAACACTTCTTTTTTTTTTTTTTTTTTGGTACCAGGGATTGAACCCAGAGGCAATTAACCACTGAGCCACATCCCTAGCCCTTTTTATTTTTATTTGGGGACAGGGTCTTGCTAAATTGTTTAGGGCCTGCTAAGTTGCTGAGGCTGGCCTCAAACTTTCAATCCTCCTGCCTCAGCCTCCCCATCCTCTGGGATTACAGGCATGAACCATCATGCCTGGCTATTTTCTAAAAATCATTAATTAGGGCCCGGGATGTGGCACAGTGGCAGAGTGCTTGCCGAGCATGTGTGAGGCACTGGGTTCCATCCTGGCCCTACATATAAATAAACAAAATAAAAGTTTTGCGTCCACCTACAACTGAAAAAAATTGTTTTTTAAAAATCGTTAATTAATCTGCAGTGCTAAGGATGGAACCCAGGCCCTTAAGCATGCTAGGTAAGGGCTCTACTAGTGATTTACACCCCCAGCCCACCAGGATTATTATCTAAAACAGTTGGGCTGAGGGTTTGGAGGAGCGTGGCCATGAAATGTTTGCAAGGAAATCAGCAAAACCAAAGTTATATTAACACCTCCAAGAGCTGTCTCATCAAAATCGTCCTCGCTGCAACTCATTTGTCATGTTCTGTGGCTTCGGGTGGAGCTATTCCTCTGAAACACAGACCTTTCTCTCTGCAGCAGGCACTTCCCTCTGAATTAGACTTTGATGGCATTAAGCAGGAGGTATATCTAACCTAGTCTTGAAAGGTTAGGAGGGTCAGGCTTTGGGCAGGAGTGTGCTGATGCACCTCAGGGCCAAATGCACCCCTCAAGGCAAGAGGTGCCCTCACTGTGTACCCAGATGGAGGTAGCAGACAGGGAGCCCCTTGTCCCTCAGGAGATGGGAGTGAATGTCCCTGAGTGTCAGAGAATGTACCTGTTGGAGGTCTGGACCTCATCTCAGTGACCTGGGAGCTGGCCTTGGTGGCTCAGCCTCTCCAGAAGAGAGGATACTCGCAAGCTGGACACACAGGCATCATTGGGGTGTCAGGGTTTGCTTGGTTGTCTGCAGCATTTTTTATAATTTATTTTTTAGTTGTTGATGGACCTTTATTTTATTTGCTTATTTATATGTGATGCTGGGAATCGAACCCAGTGCCTCACATGTAGGAGGCAAGCGCTCTACCGATGAGCCACAACTCCAGCCCCTGTCTGCAGCTTTTTGACCTTCACAAGCACTGGCAGGGGTCTTGCTGCCACCCCCAGCACCTCCCCACACGGGAGTCCGGTGGATACTTCATTTTATGGCAAGGTGACTTGTTGATTGGCCTCCTGTTCCCCAGAGAGGACCTCCCCTCCTGTGACCTTGAAAAATGGGACAACATGCAGCCCAGGGAAGAGCTGAGACTGCAGGGATGGAGTTTGGCTGCACTGCTGTGTCAGGGCCATCTGAGGCTTTCCTGTGACAGTGGGGGTCCCTTAGCCCTCCCTGCCCTGGCCTTCGTAGATGTGTTTCCTGGCTGCCAATCAAATGCTACACCTGGATTGAGATGGGCACAGCAAATTGACAACCATATAAAACCGATCAGCCAAGGAAGGGTCCTGGTCAAGGTGAAGGGCACAGCTGGTGCTGCCAGACACTGCCGGGCAGCTGGGGGTGGTGCCCTCCTCCTTCCTCCCACACCCTGGGCAGCACAGAGTCTCATTCATTCAGCAGGGCAGGTCACAACCATGTGAATGTCATGCTCAGCATCCGGAGAAAGGCCAGAGTCAGTCTTCCTTTCACAGAAGGGACAACAGTCTGCAGTAAGGGCCTCACCCCCGCCCCCCCCCCTCACCCCCCGCAGCACTGAGATTGTGAGAGCATCATCTGTCCCTGATGCTGGGGTCCTGATCAGGAAGAGGGTGGGCTAGGCACACAGTGAGGCTTTGACTGGAGGTCGACAGTGAGGAATGGACCAGCTTCCTCAATTTTGGTGACCCCAAAATTGACACCACCTGTGTCCAGATTCATTTGTCCAACAGCTACCTGGACATCTGCACGTGATGTACCCAGGCACTGGACACTCCCTTGGGCAGTTCCCTATCTGTTGAGCAGGTTACTCCAAGCAACAGGCCTGTCTCCTGTAGAAATGGTGCAGCAGTTGAAGCCAGATTTAAAATTAGGTAGTCAGTGTAGTTAGGTAAATCGGATCTAATATCGAGTGAAATCTAAAATGGAGGCCATGTTGAGAATGAATTTCCAGAAAAGTTGAACAACTCTTGAAATGTTAATGAAATCCCAAGAAAAGCCCAGGGCCCAAAGTCCATCCCAAAGAAATGTTAATGAACAGCCCCAGCAGATTTGAAGATAGCCCATCCCAAAGAAGTGTTAATGAAGTCCTTTGGCCCAGATTACTTCTTTGGCCCACCTGTGCCCCACCCCTCGGGCCTTCCCACCTACATTCCATCCCTGAAAGAACTATAAAAAGGGGGAACAACCCCACTTCCACGGATTCCACCTCTTGGGTCCCCTTCTTCCTCCGGGAGAAATCTTTTCTGCTGTTCTTTAATAAACTTCTAATTTTCCACTCTGACCTCGTTGGCCTACTTCTCTGGTGTTATTCTTCAACATTGGGGAAGCAAGGAGTCGTCACCAGTCAACACTCTGCCCTCACACACACTCACACTGCCACCTCTGGATCTGGGTTTGAATCCTGCAACATCAACCCCCCTTACTATGCAATCTTAAGCCAGTGACCCTCTCTGGGCCTGTATCTGTAGCCATAAAACTGGGATAATAACAGTATGTGCCTCCCGGGGACTGGATCCAGTACTTGTTGAGCATCTCACAGGGCCGGATACAGGCAGGGAGTCCACTTTGGCTGTTTCTAGAAGGTCCTCATCCCCTGCATCCCCAGAGCCTTCTGGCTCACACATGCTGGTGTTATATCCCTTCCTGCTTAAGGGCCTCTGAAGCTGTTACCAAAAGCTTAGTCCTTGTCCCCGATGTCAATCCAATCATGAGGAAGTGGTTTTGAGATAAAGAGAAAAAAAGGAGAAACATAGGGGACTTCTGTCCCAAATGCTATGATTCCGACTGTCAGGGGGAACAGAGGGCTTTTAAAGAGGAGAGACTAAGGTTCCATTCCAGAGGACGGCAGGAAAGGTTATCTTGCTTTCCCCAAGGTTAAAGAGGGGCAGGGAGAGAAGAGGAAGGAACCACGAAACAAAATAAAACCAAAACGCCATGTCAGTTTTTTATTTTATTTTTTTTTTAGGTTGGGACAAATTTTTTGAAACATACAGGGTTATCTGAGAAATCATTCAATGGTATTAAATACATGTCATCACTACCTTGAATATATAATTTTAAAATTAAAAGTCTATATTTCATAACTAAGCTTTTGGCCAATAAATAAATACATAAATAAAGGGAGAGTCTATGCACATTTGTTAAAGATCACTAAGAAATGGATTTTGAACATTAAAAAGATGGAGTCACTGAATTAAACAGCAGCAACCCTCACTAGTCTAGATTCCCAGAGTGCTGAAGGTGGAGGTGTCTGAGGAGCCAGTCACTTCTTACAGCCATCAGAAGAGAGGTGGCGGCAGAGCTGTTGGGCAGGAGGGCTGGGCTGATGGGGTAAGCGCGTCCCAGAGACGGCAGTAACGGAGAGCAGCCCAGCAGGCTGTGAGGCAGGTGGATGAGCCCGGGTCGTCTCTTCTCTGGTCTCCTGCCACGTACACTGTGGATTAGGAGGCTCTTGAGGCCCACCTGCCAGGCTTACTGCGGATATTCTGGGTAGGGTAGCCCTGAGGAGGTGGGTAGGGCCCTGCCATAGGCCCCATTGGTTGCGGTGGATAAGGTGGTATGGGGCCCCTGTAAGGTCCTGGCTTAGCATCTGGACAGCCATCTTAAGTGACAACTGCCATCTGAAGAAAAAGTTAGTTTCGCTGTCCTGCCCAAGGACCTTTCTGACATAGGCTCACCACCCCCTCCTCCCTCATACCAGCCCCCCCTTCACCACCTACTTTAGGACCCGCCTGGCTCTAATCCCCATAAGAGTCGAGGAACTCCAGCCTGTATTGTCTCTCTCCACCTATAGAGAGATGGCCTTTATTTGTGTCTCTGCCTGGTCTCTGACTTTCACTTTGAAAGGGTAAAGTTTCTAAGCTACAAAGCCTGAATTAAAATGTAAAAGACCAGGCTCCCAAAGTTCCTCTGCTACACCCAGAACCTGAAATTCCTGAGATAGTTAAGACAACGCCCTACTGGCCATTTAGCCTAGGGCCCTGTGCAGTTTGTCACAGGGCCCCCAAACCAATCAGTTTGAATGTGTACCTTGCTTAGGAGTGACCAATCACCCCCGCCCGACCTGTTCCCGCCAATGAATGTGCTAATCATGTCTCAGAGTTGTTGTTCAATTTTCCCACGCCTCATGATGATTTGTTCTGATGTATGCAAAGCCCCCCCCCCCAAAAAAAAAAAAGTGTACTTAAGCTCTGCTTGATCTCTGCTCTGGGCTCTAGGCCGCTCTCCCTTCCTGAGTGAGCCTTGGGCCTCAGCGCACTGAATTAGGATCCTCTTCAATAAACTCCCTCCTGCTCATTGCATGAAGCTGTTCTCTTGTGGTCTCTTCCTCTGACGTTTCGCCGGACCCTTACAACTTCTCACTCACCCATCTCCTGGTTCCTTACGTTCCTTTCATGGGTGCTGAAACCCAGGATTGGGTTCTCCTGGGTGCCCGATCTCCTCTTTGAGGGTCACTGAGCGACCCCGGGCCCTGATCCAATTCCACTGTGGGACCGAGCCCTCTATTCTGCCGAACACTCTCTCTGCACCCACCATCAGACATTTCAGGTAAGACTCCTGTCTCCAGGTGACCAAAATGACCTACAGGTCCCGGGAAGTGACCATCAATTGTCGGCACTCCCAGGGTTACCATATTGTGGGAGTACCCCCAGCCACAGCTTTCACAGCTATGGCTGATCCCCACCATCAACCGGGTCTATGGGTGGTCTTTTTTTGGAGAAAAACCACCGAGGGTGATTGGGAGTTGTTCTGGTGAGACCTCTGGGCCCTGGGTTAATCTTTTCAGCATCGGCTGGGTGCCCAAGGGCCTCTATGGGCTCCTGCCCCTAGGCTTACCCAGCGGTGGGGACAACCCCCTGAGCATAACTGTCCTCTTGACTGGGTGACACTAGAGACTAGGGGAGGCCCTATCTCTAAACTCACCTCCTACATCTCACTACGGGTGGCGCCTCTTGTTTCCTCCCATAGTCCCCTAGGCTGCCTCCTGGCTAAACTAGGTTCTCTCTCTCACCCTGGACCTAAACTGCACAAAACTTATCTCCTTGTGCTATCAGATCTGGCCTCAATATCCTTTGGACTCTAAATGGCCACTTAACAGCACTCTAGATCCCAATATTATCAGGGATCTTTTTAACTATTGTGAGCATTTGGGGAAAATGGGAAGAGCCATCACACGTTCAGGCCTTCTCTCTACATTCTAAGCCCTCTCTCTGCAACCCTTGCTCTTCTGCACAAGTCTTCTCAGCTCTCACCTCCCCTGTTTCCAAAGGGACAGAAGATCCTACCCAGGACTCTTCCTCCTCCAACCCAGCGGCGGATGAGCCCTCACCATACCACAATTCTCTTTCTGATGAAGCTGCCCCACCAACTGTCCTCTCAGCTCCTCCACCTTTCTCTCCTCCTCCCACATGGTCACGGGCTGCCACTGCCCACGCGAGGTGGCTGGGGTAGATCGTGTAATCGGGTTCATGTGCCTTTCTCTTTGTCAGATCTTTCACAGACAGAAAAGCAGCTTGGGTCCTATGCTTTAAGCCCCACCACATAGATCAATATGTGACTCAATCATACGATTTGACCTTCCATGATGTCCATATGATCTTGTCGAACACCCTCCTGCTCGAGGAGTGCAGGCGAGTTTGGGAACAAGAACTAGAAATCATGCAGATGAGGTACATCAGACCTCCCCTGCCCATCCGATTGGCACTGAAGCCATCCCTGATTGGAACCCCAAATGGGATTATAACTCACCTGGAGGAGTAACTAGTAGGAACCAATTTCTTACTTGCCTCATGGCAGGACTTAGAAAGGCAGCCCATAAGGCTATCAATTATGAAAAGCTCCAGGAAGTCTTCCAAGATGAGAATGAAAACCCTTCAGCATTTTTAGATGCCTGACAAGGCTTTATTACAATATACTAATCTGGACCCTGAGACTCCAGATGAGAGACAACTACTAATGACCTACTTTTTCTCCCCAGAGTTTCCCCATATTAAGGCCAAACTAAGGTGCCTCAAGAGAGGGCCCCTAACTCCCCAAGCTGAGGTTCTGGGAGTGGCCTTTAAGGTATATAACGGGAGAGACGAGAAGGCCTGGAAGCAGAAATATCAGATGCTTACTCAAGCCATCCATCCGGCCTCAACCTCTATCCCTGGTTCCACTGGCCCAAGGAAGGGTCCCTCGGGACTGCCCAGACCCTGTTTTAAATGTGGTCTGCTGGATCACTGGGCTCGTTCATGTCCCAAGCCTTGAAAGCCTCTGAGCCCTTGTCCTAAATACCATCAGGAGGGACACTGGGCCGTTGACTGTCCCCGAGCCCATAGCAACCCCTGGCCATTCAGCTCTTCTGGTTCCCCTTTCCAACTCTCAGGACTGGCTGCAGAGGACTGATGAGGCCCAGGTCTCCAACACCCGACCACTACCACCACTCCACGGGAACCCAAGGTAACTCTGCATGTGTCAGTAGGGCTGTCTCCTTCTCCTAGACACCGGGCTACCTAGTCAGTCCTCAAGGGGCTCTGGGAGCCCACGACTTGTTCTGTGACCTCTGTTGTCGGGGTAGAGGGCGAACCTTACCAACCCTTGTAAATTCCTAGCCTTGTTTGTGCCTTGGGCTCAAACACTCCTTTTCCACCCACTCCTCTTTGGTCATTCCAGAGTGCCCTGATCCCCTTATGGGAAGGGACATCCTCACACAGTTGGAGTGACGCTTTCCTTCTCCCCTCATGTGAGCTTCCATCCAGACTCGCCTGCTGCTCTCCTGATCCTCACCCTGACCTTAGGATCATCCCTTATTCTGTCTGCCAGAGCCTTCCCATTACCCCCTTCCAATATGGACTCTACTGTCTGGGATTGACTCACACCAGGAGCCCATTCACATCCGTCTCAAAAAAAAAAACCTTCCATTTTCTGGCCCAATCACAATACCTGCTCTCCCTCCTTGCGGCTGCTTGTCCTTCTCTGTTTGCAGAGCAGCCTCCTCAGGTTCCTGACAATAAACCTGCTTCTTACCCCAGGTGGTGTGTGATCAGTCCTGTGCCACTTTTGTTTCACTGATGCCAGTGACTTGATCAAGTTCTCCCATCAGCTTTGCTCTCCCCTCTGGGGACTTGAGCTGCTTTGGGATCCTGGCCTGAGGGCCCAGGACAACATCCACACACCTTCTTCCATTCACCTAGTGCTCTTCTTCACCGCCACTCGGCCTCATTTAAGTGACTTCGCCCTTCCCCTCTTCTCCTCCTCACAAGTCAACCTTCAATCTTCGTGCTCAGGAAAATGGAAGAAAATCCCTTATGTGCAGGCTTTCTCCTTTCTCCATTTGCTCCTCTTGCTCCCCGGCCCAGCTTCTACCTGCTACTAAAATGCTGGATTCCTCCAGAGACCCTACTTCTAGACAAACAAGGGACCCAGAAGTCTGCTACACTGTAAAGCCCTAGGCTGCAATCTCCCTGGCCAAGGCCACACTGAAGCTAACCTTGAAATACAGAGGAAGACTCAGCAGGCTTGAGAGGCCTAAGGAAAAAAGAAAGAGGAAAAAAAAAAAGTGGCAATTTAACTTTTCCCTTGGCTACAACACAGAAGAATGACTGACTTCAAGACTTTCTCTATCTTCCAGATTTCACGCACCCATTCCACCTTTAAGGGGCTGAGAAGCAGGAATTTGCTCTAGGGGTCCTCAGACCACATGCTGGGGCCAATCTTTCCCCCTGTGACTTATCTGTCAAAGGGTCTTGACCCTACTGGTCAGGGATGGGCCTCTTGCCTAGAACATTGGCCGCAGCCTCTCTACTTATTAAGTCAAAGAAACTCACCTTTGGGGCCCCACTCACCATCCTGGCTCCCCATCACCTAAAGGAACTCGCCACCTACATGGGCTGACATTCCTTACCTCTGTCGCCTTTTGTGTCTACAGGTGTCCCTGGTGGGAGATCCCAGTCTTACCTTTCACGCATGCTCACCTTTAAACCCTGCTCCTCTCCTCCCCGCTTCTCAGGACTCTTCCACCTCTTCTCCTCTCACCCGTTCAGGCATTGAAAATGGAGGAGTTTCTTCCACATCCCTCCCACATACAGGAAGGGCCTTGCTCCAGGACACACACACACACACACACACACACACACACACACACACACACACACACACACACACGGTTCACAGATGGCTCCTCCTTCCTTCAGGAGGGAGTTCATAGGGCAGGTGACACCCACAGGCCCTCTCTAGCTGTGCTTGTCTAAGGTCAGAATCCCCAATCTTCCCTCAGTCTCTGAGAACCATGACTTCTGCGACAGGACTTCCAATCCCTCACCAAAATGGGCCGTCCAGAGTCAGCATCGTCCAGCACCTCCTGACCATCACCCATGCCTCAATGACACAATGCACCCCTACCCAGTGTCCAGACACCACCTCTTCCCAGCAGGAAGAAGCTCCAGACGATGGATCTACTCCTGTTCTCTAAGGGCCCAATAACAAAGAAGGGAGGAATGTAAGGTCCTGGCTTAACATCTGGATGGCCATCTTAACAAAAAGTTTGGCTTCCCCACCCAAGGACCTTTCTGAGAAAGGCTCACCACTCCCTCATACCGCCCCACCCTTCACCAGCCACATTAGGACATGCCCAGCTCTAATCCCTGAGCCTGCCCCATAGAAGTTGCAGAACCCCAAGCCTGTATTGCCTCTCCCCGTCTGTGGAGAGGTGGCCTCTGTTTGTCAGCTCTGGTGTGTGTCTCTCACTTCTCGCTGGCCCATCTCCGGGTTCCACACTTTCCTTTCAGCCCTGACATGGTGGAGGGTTCCCGATTCCTCAGGGACTTTCAAAGAGCACCTCCTTTGAACCGGCTAGGTACTGCTCAGTCCTTGCCAAAGGACACAGGACGACCCTGCACTGAAGGCGCTGACGTCAGGAGCGCCTGGAGCCACCTGATCTCCCTCCTCTGTCAGTTTTAAAGTCAGCCGCAGTGCAGAGCAGAAAGGGCTGTGTTCAGAGCATGAAGTGGACGCCTGTTACCAGCCATCAGAACCTCACCTTGGCTTTCAAGGCTCCCGCCCCACCCCTCCAGGTGTCCACGCGCCCTGCACCAAGCTCACATCTGCTTCCTGGCCACGACATGCTCCACAGCCCTGACCTTCACGTGGCTCCGGAGCTCACTCTCTCCCTCCTGAGAGGGAGATGCCATAGGCACAGGGGCTGTGAGCCGGGCCTGTCACAGGCTTTATTCTCTTTGATGCCCACTGTAAAGGACCATGGAAAAGCTCTGCAAACTCAACAAGCCAAAACAACCATTTACCTGTCCGAGATCCTGTTATTAGCAGGATCGTAGTGGCCAGTCGCAGAAGTGAAGGGAGGAGAGGGGGAAGAGGGAGGAGAGGAGGGGGAGAGAGAGGAGAGGAGGGGGAGAGAGAGTAAGAGTGAGAGGGTAACAGAGCCAACATGCACAGGGTGTTGATATTTACAGGCTTAACGCAGGATGAGGAGGAGCAAGGTGAGTGGGCTGTTACTTCTTCATTGGCTGAGCGTTCGGTCCACTTCAGGGATTGGAGGTGATGGTTCAGGGCGCCATCTTTACCAACACCCACAACAATCCTGTGAGGCAGGTCCTTTCTCCAATCCCCAAACCCCTATTTTCCAGGTAGAAAACTGAAGCTCAGAGATTTTTGAGGTCAAATAGCTAGTAGTGGAGCCAGGATTGAAGTCTGGGTGTGGCTGTGGCCCAAGTCCAAGCCATTCTGTTTGCTTAGCATAAATGTCTCATGAGTAGATGTTATTGAAAAGGAAAAAAAATGGTCTGAATTCCTTGCAGTGGAAAGGGACAGTAAGAGGACATGCTAACAATCCCCTCTCTCCCCAGAGCACCTGTGGTGGGTTCCCACCACATTGGTTCAGCTGAGCTGCAGCACATTTCCAGAAGTCTCTCTTCTGAATGTAATGGAGCAAGTCAGGTCAGACCTGAGCGGAGAAGAGAGGTGGGGCTGCTGTGGTCACAGCTGGCCCATGTTGTCACAGACCTGCTGGGTTCCTTTGTGGACAGGGTTTCCTGTTCCCCTCAACCTGCTCTCTCAGCTTCTCCCAATCCAGGCCCAGCTGGAGTCCCCGAAGTGAATGGTGCTGCTGTTCTATAGGTCAGCCACTAGTGACCGCTCCACTCCCACCACCACCCCACATCTGCCCCCTGCGGTAACTCCAGAGTGTCACTCAGTGGCTCTTTTCCTTGGGTACATCCCTAACCAGCAGGGAGGAAGAGTTCAACTGGTGTTAGATGAATGAATAGATTTGTGTTTGAGTATTTTGGCTACTTTTTTTTTAAGTTTTGAATTTCAGAACTACAATTAGGTAATTTTATTTTTTCCCAACCTTCCCTAAAAGACAAACTATTAGTGTCTATTGCAACATGTTTTCCCCAAAGACTCATATGATCACAGTGCTTTATTAAAAAAAAATATCTCCGCGTACCTCCCCCTTCCCTTCCCCCAATCTTCTACTCTACTAGTCTCCCTTCTATTTTTAAATTGGTGCAGTATAATCATTCATAAAAGTGGATTGATTGTGATATATATATCGATATATATCGATTGCACATGCAATCGATAATTTGATTGATTTAATTCCCTAGAACCTACCTCCCTTTTCCTCTTTCCCTTCCTTTTCCTCAATTGCCCTCCTCTACTGGTCTCTCTTCTGTTTTTGTGAGATCCCTTTATTTCTTTGATCTCTCTAGCTTCTGCACATGAGAAAAAAAATATGGAACACTTTGCAAATTTGCATGTCATCTTTGCACAGGAGCCGTGTTTATCTTCCTTATGAATTTTGGTATCACAGAACCCAGGGGTGCTTAACCACTGAACTACATCCCCACTCCTTATGTTTTGAGACAAAAGCCTCACTAAGTTGCCAAGGCTGTCCTTGAACTTATGATCCTCCTGTCTTGGTCTCCTGACTTCCTGGGATTACACTTGTGTGCCTACAGCTGTGTCCTTCCAATTTTTAAGGATATGCATTGCCTAAGTGAGCACTGGTCACAGCATTTTAAAATAACACAGATAGCTCACAATGCAGTGATTAAATGATGTTATATTGAATTAACTGGTGGCAAAGGGTGTGACTTTGTGTTTGTGGTGACTTTAAGGTAACTGCACGTCCTCCTTCTGGAGGAGGGAATGATAAGGGAAGGAGGTGGCCCAGGGAGGAATCTGATGTACATTCATCATGACCCTCAGCCTCCAGGCAGCCCCATGGCTCTGGGTCACTCAGGAATGTGAAATGGAGGAATGGTTGACCAGGCGTCAACCGGTCCTATCAGGAAATCTAGGCTACTGTAATGTCCAGCTGATGAAGCAAGCCAAGAAAACACAGCAAGTGTAGGATTGCAGTCTGAAATCAATGCCTGCCTCTGTGGAGGACAAGGGTTGCTCAAAATCATGGAGAAATTCAAGATCAAATGCCTCTGCCCTACATTGATGTCTAATTTGATTTTCCAAACATCAGAAAACCAAGTGAAAAGTTCTTGAATGAATCTAACTTCTAAACTCTTTCTGCTGAGTTACCTGGTAGGCCTGGCACCTGGATTCCCTCTTCTTCTTGGGCCATGAGGAAATGAGGTACCTGTTCCAGGTGGGGAGAGCTGAACAGCTGAGGAACTGAATAGGAGACTTGGGCAGCAGCCTGGACAGGTTCCCCGACTTGGACTTTGAGGTCAGACCTGACCTTGACTCTGTGTCAGCTGTTTGGGAGCACGCTACTGATGCTCTCTGAGCTCCACGTTCTCTGTAAAGTGGGGACTTGACTGGGCCATCTCAGGGTTGAGTGCAGGCCGGGCTCATAATTGCATTCTGCTTTGCCTTTAATCATGGTGTTGGGTAGTCGCTAGGTGCATGGCAAGGTCACAAGTGTTCTTTAAATTACTTTAGGGTCTTCTTTAAACTACTGTAAAAGTGGCTGAGAAAGCCAAAGGGTGGGAGTTAATTTGTAGAAAATAAACAGAAGCCAAGGAGCTAATGGGATAATACATCAAAAGAAAAGGATTAATGGGACTAACTCTTGACAGGGGCCATTGAGGTTAGTGTAAAGCTAAGAATTATGGCTGTGGATGTCTCTGTTTGACTAGGAAGGAAGGTTCCTTTAATAGCACAGGCACAGTAAGACAATGTCTGACCAACTATTGACCCCAATGCCCACACTAACATGGGATTGACTTATAGATAAAGCCTCCCCCCCGCCCCCCCGCACCCCAACAGGATGGCCACCATGACAGTTCTGGAGAGGACCCACTAAGGTCAAAAACTCCACCACCTGATTGAAGGAGGAGTTGAACACTGATTGACAAAGAGTACTGAAGGTGGTCCCCAGTTCTCCAGGTAAACGTCAAACGGGAATAAATTTGAAGACAGCATTGTCTCCTTTGTTGTTGCTTGGAAATGACCTCTCTCTCTCTCTCTCTCTCTCTCTCTCTCTCTCTCTCTCTCTCTCTCTCTCTCTCTCTTTCTCTTTGCTTGAGCCTCACTTTGTTTGTCCTGTATTTTATAATAAAGTTTTCTTGCATGGCTTTTGGTGTCTGATTAAATTTTCTTTTGTTGGAACACAAGAACCAAGGTTTGGAGTTTCAGCTCTCGGCTTTCCTATGACAATTGTAGCCACAAGCCAGCATTTTTCAAACTTCAAAAACACATCACCTTGCCAGGCATGGTGGCTCATGCCTGTAATCCCAGCAACTCTCAGAGCTGAGACAGGAGGATTGCAAGTTCAAAGCCAATCTCAGCAGATTAGTGAGGCACTGAGCAATTCAGCAAGACCCTGTCACTAAATAAATTTTTTTTTTTTTAAAGGGCTGGGGATGGGGCTCAGTAGTTAAGCACCTCTGGGTTGAATACCTGGTATCAAAAAAACAAACATCACTTCCATGTTCACATCCATCTTCAACCTGTTTTGCTCTTCGAAGGCAGACTGAGTCTAGCTTTTCAAGCTCTCCTTATGGTGTGGGTTTCAAACCTTTATCTGTGAGTACTCCCTTAAGTACCCTGAAACTTCCTGAAAGAACATCTACACAAAGATGGTGACTTTATGTGAATGAAAGATCTATCTTTTCACATTAAAAGCCATTCTAGTTATTTTTTAATTCCATTTCCCTCACTTTTCATAGTCACTTCCAGGTCTTGTGAAATTTCTACGTCTTGTGTAATTTCCAGACTCCAGTGTGTCTCACAGCAGCTGTGTCTCATGGGAAAGGCGTGTGATGAAGGTTTTGAGAGGCGTACAGCCCCTCCCTGGGTGTACATATTGCCCCCACCCCTCCCCAAGCCATCAGAGGATGAGAACCCATGAGGATGGGAATCAGAACCTATTTTACAAGGGGTGTGTGCTGCCCAGTCTTTTCTCCAAGAGCAAGGCTAACCCTTGGGCAGACGCCTGGCTGTAGCTGAGAGCCCTGTCCAAGAACACTGTGATCTCAGTCCCTGCCGGCCTCACTCCAAGACCTCGACACCCTTGGAGCCTTCCAGGCAGCAGAAGGGAGAGCACCATGTGGTCCCCAACACCCTGAGCCTTCTTAGTTCCAAAGGGTCTAGAAGGATGAAGAAGGGAGAAAGAGCAGGAGTTGGGCCTAGTCTCTATCTAGCACATTCCATTATGGCGGGGATAGTTAAGCTGCTCAGAACCCCCATGTCCTCAAATATTTCATGGGAATGAGTCTCAGCCACAGTGAGTATTGATAATGGAATGTGTAGATTTAGTGCCTGGCAGGTGGCACTTGGTTGTGGGCAGTTATCAACACTTGGCTGATGGAATGTGCACGGGGTCACAGGAGGACGGGGGCAGGGGTCTCAGTGCAGTCTCAGAACCCCACCCAGCCTGGTTCAACCTCGAGCCTGGGGCCTTTGCTGTTTGGAGCAATGACAAGAACACAGTGGCATGACCCACACGTAGAGGAATGAGACCAACCAGTGTGTGTGGGATCTTTTTATTTAGTCAGTCTTTATTTAAACATGTGCTTTAGAAATAGATTATTAAATATGACCTTTTCAAAATTCAATTCTCACAATATTTACAGTGATCTTTGTGCAAACAGTTTGACGGTGAGCTTCCTGTTCCCCTTTTGAGTTAATAATTTACAAACTCACATCACAGCAAAACCCCAGCTACTTCATTTACCGTGTGGGAAACTAGTTTTCTTTTTGACAGGTACGGAGTAACGATAAGGGGACATTAGGGAAGAGCTAACTCAAGCCCAGAGAAAATAAAATGTTTTCTTTGTAAAAATAAATTATAATAAAGTTTTACTTTTCAATGAAAAACATGTGTCCCATGATGTTATGTAACACCATTAAGCAACCAAATACATTTCCAATGGTTATTTCACTTTCCTTTAAAAATATTTGCACTCATCTTTTTTAATCAAATAAGCAAACCCAGAAAAGCCAAATTCTAAGGGACTCTGGACTTCTAGGGAGTGTTATTAAAATAATGTGACTTGAGTGACTAGAAAACGCAGGTCCTTAGGAGCTGGCACTGACCCTCTTGCTGGCACATGCCAGAGCTGCTATGAGAAGGTGTGGCAGGTCCCACCCAGACCATCTGCCTCAGGGCTCCTGTACCCCAGCCAGGAAGGGACACACCCTGCCAGGTCATTCTTCAGGTACAAAATCTACCAAAGGCACTGATCTGGACAACGCATTTCTTTCTCCTCTCTAGGTGGAGAAATCTCTGGCTGAAGGACAGAACACAGCACCCAAGTTTTGTAAAATTTGAGAGTTCTCGTGGAAGGGAACAACTTATGATTTAGAAAACACAGAGTAGCCATTGTACCCTTCATGTTCTAGAAATAGCTTGAAAATTTCGTTTTATATATTTGATGTCTGAAAACAAGTCATAACATTTTTTTTTGAGAATTTTTAATATTTATTTTTTAGTTCTCGACGGACACAACATCTTTGTTGGTATGTGGTGCTGAGGATCGAACCCGGGCCGCACGCATGCCAGGCGAGCGCGCCACCGCTTGAGCCACATCCCCAGCCCAAGTCATAACATTTAAAAAACTTATTTATCTTTAGTTTCTTGACCTTTCAAAGGAACATATATTAACTCCTTAATTGTCCTGGAATGTAAGAGAGCATTTGGAACCAAAGTTTTTAGATTTACTTTTTCACAGAAGACTTCTTAATAGTGACAGAATGTCACAACCGGGGGAAAAAAGAACCTTAAGTCATTTGGATTTTTTTTTTTTCATGTATGAATCATTTGCCTTTCCATGGGCCATATCACCTGTTGGTAGAAGTCCTGTACTGTGACCCTCTGGACCTATGGTTTGTACCCACTACAATTCCAATGCAATGATTTCTACTCATTTAAAAATACACTGTCACCACAAACATGCATTCCATAGTGACAGTTATGAAATACTCCAATCACTGACCCTCCAGAAGTCAACATGGGACAGCAGTGACTTTGTCTGGAACCACCTGTTTGCAGTTCTCCTGTGAGCAGTCCGCCCTGTGGGTCCTTTATATACATCACAGCCCTTGTTGACCCACCCTGATCCTACTTGGTTGCTCCCTGCGTGGGTTGGGCATGGAATGGAACGTGGGACGGTGAGCAGAAAGTGAGCTGAGAGGTGGGAAGCCATTAATTATGGTCAGCATCCTGGGCAGGGAGTGGTATGTAACCAGTGGCAGAGCACTCGCCTAACATCTGCAAGGTCCGGGGTTCAATCCCCAGTCCTGGGTGGGGTGGGGAGATGATGGTGATATACCGGGCAGAAACAAAAGCACACCCAGGACTGACACCAGTAGCCTGTCCTCTGGCACCTTCCTGCACCTTAAGAAATCTGCTCAAGTACAGATGGGCAAAAGGATTTCCCACCTCCTGGCCCCACCCCCAGTCCCCCCACCCCACCCCAGGACTCCGAGGAGCCTGACATTTGAGCTCCTCTGTGATGACTCATCCATCAACTTCTAATACAATGGCTCTGATTTCACATAAATAATCACAGACTTAATTAAAATGAATATATTATTCTAGATTAATTTTTTCCATTCAAATGTTTATATTCCATCCACCCTGAACAAGTAGTTAAGAAAAAACAGGCACCTCCAAAGCCTCCCCAAGAATGACGACTTTTGGATACGACATTGTACGAACTGGGCAAAGGGGACACATGACCAGGGCAGGAAAGTGTCTTCAGGGGGCCGGTTTCTTCAAGTCTCGGATCTGTTTAATCAGGTAGTTCTTCTCATCGCTGAACTGCTCGTCATCTGTCCTTTCCTTCTGAAAGCTGCTCAGAAACTCAATGAGTTTGGGTTGATTTTTTAACAGAATCTCCACAATAGGCTGGGTTTTGTGAGGACTGGCCACAAACACCTGAAACACAAGGAGACGAGAACCTAAGACAGGGACCCACGCCAGGGACCCCGCAGACCCTCCTTAAGTTTCATGTGTTACTTGTGCTATGAACATGAAGAAAGCCCCTGAGGGTGCCTCCTTACTGAAGATCAGCACGTCACCCGCTGCCCAGCTCTGGGCAGCTCACCTGGAGCACAGCAGAGCGATCCTGGAATATTTTTGACTTTTACTTTGTTTTCATTTTAAATATTTGCTTTGAACCATGAAATCTTTCAAACGGAATACAACAGACATTGACATACTCAACTGGACTAAACTGAACAGGTTTTGCCATTTTGCCTTGAATCTTTCTTTTTAATAGACATTAATAAAATATCACAAATGGAACCAAACTCTTGCCTTCTACCTCTCCAACACCCGCCCTCAGTAGTGAGCTACCATTTCTCAGGCACATTTTACTAATTTCCTCTAGACAAACACACATGTGAACATGAGCTACAAACAGTGTTTGAATATGCTCATCATTTTATACTTTATTTTTTGAAGAGATAATGTACTCAGGCAGTCTCCCTATCTCCTTTCTCCCCTGGAAGTCACCAATGGCACTGGTTTCTTAGAACCTTAAAAGTGACTTGCTGGATGAGGTGGGGCAGGCCTGTAATTCCAGTGGCTGGGGAGGCCAAGGCAAGAGAATTGGGAGTTCAAAGCCAGCCTCAGCAACATAACAAGGTGCTCAGCAACTTAGTGGGATCCTGCCTCAAAATTTAAAAATATAAAAAGGGCTGGGGATGTATCTCTGAAGTTAAGTGCACCTGGGTTCAATCCCTAATTAAAAAAAAAAAAAAGGATCCTATCTCCTAGAGAATCTAAATCAAGCAGACCTGGTGCAGGAGAGATCTGACATTCTGTATCTTCATAACATTCCACCAAGATTCTTATGCATACTCCTGGTTGATACCTCAGGTAAGGACTAGGGTTGTAGCTTAGTAGAATAGTGCTTGCCTAATTTGCTTGAGACCCCTGGGTACAATCCTCAGCAACCTCTCCCCCTCAAAAAAAATCCAAAGCCAAAATAAACAACTCAGTTACAACACAAAGGAGAGCAACAACCATAATATCAGGACACAATAACTCAAAACTAGTATCAATTGGTGCAGTGGGTAAGCAACTGAGAGGCAGAGTGCTTGTCTAACAAGCATGAGGATCCAGGTTTAATCCCTAGTACTGCAAATAAATAAACAAACAAACAAAGGTATCAGTGCACTACTTTGTAACAGACATACTTCCTAGTTACTGTCTATATATGTATAGCTGTTATGGGTTGGATATTAGGTGTCCCTCAAAAGCTCATGTGTGAGACAATGCAAGAAAATTCAGAAGTGAGACAATTGGGTTATGAGAGTTACTCTACTCAATGACCAGACAGGGATTAACTGGGTGGTAACTGTTGGCAGGTAGGGTGTGGCTGGAGGAGGTGGGTCATTGGGGCATGCATTTGGAGTATATATTTTATCCCTGGAGAGTGGAGCTCTCTTTCTCTCTGCTTCCTGGTACCATGTCCTTGGCTGCTGCTTTCCTCCTCCATACCTTTCTGCCATAATGCTCTGCCTCACCTCAGGGCCAAAGAAATGGAGTTGGCCATCTAGGGACTGAGACCTCTGAAACTATGAGCTCCAAATAGACTTTTCCTCCTCTAAAATTATTGTTGTCAGGTCGTTTCACAATAGTGAAAAAGCTGACTAAAACAATAGCTATATGACTAGAATATAGATCCCAGGTCCCTAACCCAGACAACATGCTGGTGTCTTGTTCTAGGCTCCTGACTCCTCAAAAGGGCCAAGGGCCTCTGAGTGGCCCCTCTGCACCACCCGCCTGCCCTGCAGCCCCAGCAGCACACAAGCCGATGGGGTTCTAGGGCTGTGGGTGCTGTGAGGTTGAGCCCTAAAGGCTCCCCCACTCCAGCAAGAATGGAGAATAAGGGGGAATAAAAGACTGCAGGAGCCTCCAAGAAACTGGAGATAACATTAGATTTTGCACTTGGAACCGGAGGGCTCATGGTGTTGGTGGCATGTGGGCCAGTTCATGAATCATGGAGAGAATTTTTACAAGTGGTGGCAACAAGAGGAAGTATTCCAGGAATGGAACTGCACCAGTGGAAAGTGGAGATGGAGGGGATGGAGGCTGCGGGAACAGCAGAGGAGGGAACGTGGGGAGGACGGGGCCTCTGACCATGAGTGTAGTGCCCAGGGCTCTCCCATGTTCAGATCCCACTTCTCCCACTTATTAGCAGTGTTTCCACAAACAAATGCTTTCCCCCGCTAGTACCAGGGACTAACCACTGAGTCACATCCCCCAGTCCCTTTTATGTTTTATTTTGAGACAAGCTCTCGCTAAGTGAAAGAAGCTTTTCATCTCTAAGCCCCAGGCTTCATCACCAGAAGTCAGAGGACCCCCACCTGGTGGGGCTGAGGAGGCAGCAGAGCGGCAGCAGCGCCGGGTGGGTGTCCTGAAGCCTTCTGCAGCACAGGGACTCATGACAGTAGGAGTGAAGCTCTAACCTGGACTTAGGACCCTGTCCCTGTCCTATCACCCTCGTTCATGTCAACATATACATGGTGTGGCACTGCCTATGCACAGTCCTACTGGTTATTTTCACTCCCAGGCTTAATGCTTCACACTCTTCAGAACTCTTAATCCACACAACAGCCCTGAAGTATAAAAACTGTCACCCACATCTGATACATGAGGACACAGAGAGGTTTAAGGAAGTTAAGAAGCTGGACCACATAGTGGTATGGTTGAAGGATGGACTCTGGGGCACCCCACCTGGGTCCAAACCCTGGCACCACCACTTAATATCTCTATGGTCCTGCAAACTTCCTTTACTTGCCTGCACCTCTGTTTCTTCATCTGTAAAATGGGGATAAAGGACAGGACCTATGTGTTATCAGGCAATGGTGAGGCTTAATGAGAACACCACATGCATTCTCATACACGCGTTAGAAAAGTGCCTGGCACCCAACCGGCATTCAGTGGGCATCAACAATCGGGATCAGTGCTCCTGCCAGGCTCACAGAGCTCATGAGGCCTAACGCTGGGACCAAAGGATGCTTGTCTCCATTTGTGAAAACTGAGAAAATGTGACATTTTGCCAGGTGAGATTCAAAATTGGAAACCAAATCCTGTAAATCTCTGATAGTTTATTTGGACAATTTCTTTCTTTTTTCTTTTTTTTTTGTGGAACTGGGGATTGAACTCAGGACCTTGCACATGCCAGGCAAACGTTCTACCACTGGGCTATGTCCCCAGCCCTGGCCAATTTATTTCTGAAATTGTGTGTTCTCTCTCTCTCTCTCTCCCCCTCCCTCCCTCCCCATTCTCTCTCTCAAATACATATGCTATGTTAATTCTTTTTTTTTTTTTTTAACATTTTTTTAGTTGTTGACAGACCTTTATTTTATTTATTTTTATGCGGTGCTGAGAATGGAATCCAGTGCTTCACACATGCTGGGCAAGTGCACTTCCATTGAGCTTCAGCCCCAGCCCCCTCTATGTTAATTCTTGATGTTTCCATAGTGTCCATCAAAGGCCTTGGGACTCTTGCTCACTCACCTGTTGCTAAGGAGTGCAGAGCACTCTTTGGAAACACTATGCCCCCCGTGGTCATTAGTGGCTCACCATGGAACAATCTTTTGGCAGCCCTCATTGCTTATCTAGAGTAAGGCCAGCTGGGGACTCCTTTGCATACAAAGGAAAAGGATCTCCCTAATTTCCACTTCGAAGGTCACAAGTGACAAGAAGGAGCTGATGTTTGACCTTCTGGGATATAAAGTACCCTAAGTTCCACTGGGACAAAGAAATCAGAAGAGAAATTAGAAAACACTGAGCCAGGTGTAGTGGAGTACACCTGTAATCCCAGCGACTTGGAAAGCTGAGGCAGAAGGATTTCGAGTGAGAAGCCAGCCTGGGCAACTTAGCAAGATCCTGCTTCAAAAGCAAGGGTGGGGGACTGGGTATGTGGCCTGGTGGTAGAGCACCCTTGGGTTTACTCCCAAGTACCATAAAAAAGATAAAATACTTTGAGACAAACAAAAATGAAAATAACATACCAGAAATTAGAAGATGCACTAAAAGCAGTGATCAGCTAGAAATGTATAGACAAAAATGCCTATATGCAAACAGAAAGATTGAAATATTGCAGCTCAATAACCTAATTACACCTTAAGAACTAGAAAAAGGGGCTAGGGGTGTAGTTCAGTGGCAGAGCACTTGCCTAGCATGTGTGAGGCGCTGGGTTCAAGTCTTAGCACCACATAAAAATAAACAAATAAAATAAAGGCATTCTGTCCACCTATAACTCCAAAAAAAAAACAAAAAACAAAAAACAGAACTAGAAAAAGAGCTAACTGAACCAAAGCAAGAAAAGATTAGAAGAGAGAAAAAC